>NC_060903.1:4980000-5280000 GCF_014805685.1 Silurus meridionalis
TTTGAAAATATTGTGACTTGAAGCTTTATACTGTTCTGTAATCTCTTTTATTCGCTTTGCCATCTTTCATTTGTTTGTTTGTTTCTTTCTTTTTGAAATCCCAGTAGCATGCTCCCTAAACTTCCATGCATTTTTGTTTTAGTGCAAGACTTCTTGAATGTTAGAACTGTAAATGTGTTGCAGACTTCCTTTTTTTTGGGGTCGGATAGAGCCTAGACTACATGAACACATGAAAAAAAGGATACAAATGAAGTTTTAGGTTGTAGGGTACAGAGAAAGAAGGGAGCGTAGATCGCAAAGGAGAATAAAGCGTGAAAGAAGTGAAACGGAGCAAAACCATCACTGAGATGTTACGAGCAAATCTAAATTTTTTTATTTATTTTTTATTTTTTGGTAATTAATTTTGATTTAATTCATATACGCAATTGCATTTCTGTTTAGATAATGTTACTTGTGTGTTGTTCCAGTGATTCTGATATTAAAAAAAAAAAAAAAAAAAAAATCCACAAAAAAAAAAAACAGCAGCTCTGTTGTTAGGGAGATGCAGACCATTCTTTTATGCATGGATATTAAACTAAGTGTGTAGAAAAACCGCAGGATTATTTGTCCGTCTTGGCCAAGGAGAGGGAGAGGAATGAAGTCACGTCAAAAAGGGTGGGATAGATGTCCGACAAAACGAATTCAAAGACCAGCTGAGTTTTATGTGCATTTTTTCTATTCTTTTTTTGAATTTTCTTTCCTTTATTCCTTTTCCTTTTCTTTCTTTTTTCCCTTTCCTTTCCTTTTCTTTTCAACGCATGCATTGTATTCTCTCCTTTTTTTTCTACTTATGTCCCATTTAAACTGTATATATGACTTGAAACGCTACACGTTTATGGAGGGTCTCGGTCGCCCAGCCCTCTATACAACATCGCACTGTATTTTATTATTATTATTTTTTTCCTCTTCCAATTTTACATTCCTGCTTTTATCATTTACTCGGTGGACTATTGACCCCCTCGTAGTCTTTGTGCCAGGCGGCCGGCCCCCCTCCTACCCGCCGGTGTCATCTTCTTGAGTCGGAGTGGAGCTTTGGAGGGCATTTTTTTTCTCTCTCAAAAGCCCACAGTGGCCATGTTTCTCTCCCTCCTCTGGTCCCCGAAAAATCAATCAAGAAACAAGTGTCTTTGTGATGGTAGAAGACAATCAATTTCCAATGAGGAGGAGAGAGAAAGACAGGAACTAAAAAAAAAAAAAAAAAAAAATTGAAAGAAATTTTGAAAGAAAGAAAGCTGGGGGGAAAAAACGAAAAGGTAGCTGAGATTTAAAGACCGGGAGAGAGAACTCCTCAGAGAGATGACAGAGGTCTCCTCCAAACACTGACCTTTACAAATCATCCACAACATTTGGTGTTTTTAGGAATTGCTTCTTCCCCTCTGTAGCCTCTGATTCACATATGCTGGGTCTGTTCTACACTATTCATTTATTAAACGTTTCAAAGTAAGTGCTGATCTGGTTTTATTTCCATGATTGTGATTACACACTGATCAGCAGGCTTAGTCTGAGACCTTTAATAATAATAACAAGAATAAAAACAACAACGAGCCATTAGCACCCAACCCTCGCCATTTCACACTGCTATCCATAAAGACCTCCCATTGTCCCAATCCCACAGGGTTAGACTGAAATGAAATGAAAAGTTCAGTCCATACTGATCTGATTGGCAAATATGTCTTTGTTCAATGCGAATTAAGTAAATAACAGTACAAAATGAAGCCCTTTAACCCCATTTAATGCACTGTTTATATGAAACCATATCCTCAGAGGTATAACAGACTAATTAGAGTATGTTTCTTCGAGTGATACACATTCAACCCTTAGAGAACAGTCATATGACACACACATGGGAAATATACACCTCCTGAAATCTCATTCATACATTTTATTCTCACATACGTTTCATACAACTCAGTTCTACATGCTTTTTTTGTTTTACTTAACACGTTTATTTTTTCATCATTTTTTGCTTAATCACTTTTTCCACAATCATTTCTTTCATTTATTTTTAGGTGAATTTTGTACATAATTTATCTATTTTCCACAGCAAGTTTAAACACAGTATGAATTTCATTCCACCTGAATTTTTTTTTAATGCAATTTATTTATTTTTATAAAATATTTTTAAACAATTTATAGCAGGGGTCACCACCATGGTCTTTTCTAAAAAAAAAAAAAATGGCTGTTTTCTACTTTGTTAAATCATTGTTGATAATTATTATGAGAAATCATTAACATGATCAGTGTCTTCACATAGATGAATATCATTAATTATGAATAATATCATATAATAAAAGGTAAATTGAGCAAATCTGTTATTGCAGATCAAACTGAAAACTGTGTGTATCAAACTGGTAGCCCTTCACACTAATCAGTACCCAAGAAATAGCTTACAGTTTCAAAAAGGTTGGTGACCCCTGATTTATAGTACCACCACAGTAAGGGGAAATATTTGTAATATAGGCAAATATATCTAGAACACTATTATATAATAACAATAAACCAAATATGAGTTTATAAATGAGATTTCAAGCTTTAAATAGACTCTATTGGCAAATCTTCTTGCTCCTTGTAAGCATTCATTACTATGAAACAACATGGAACATCTATTTGAACAAGGAAACAACAAGCTCGAAATGATTAATAATGTTCAGGAATAAGTTCAATACATCATATTTGGTTTGTTGTATTCTTATAATAAGTAATACTTGGTAAGTTTGACTATATTTAAGATAAAATGCTAAGATTGCTTTTTGTGCAGTGTTCATTTACTTACCCATGTGATACCTACATGTGATTTCTTTATACAGCAATTGCTTTTAATATGTAATTTCCACATGATTCATTTATTTTTACTAGTTCATCTTTTTCCATGTCTGCCTTTTACTCATTACCCATTCAACTGTATATACATCCACGCAATATTATTCACATCTGGTTTTCAGAGGTTTTACATGTGAATAAGTTCTTGTTTTTTATTATCACACTTATTTGGGAAACGTATGTGATTTTTCCTAAAGGGTAACTAAAGCTACACTATAATTACCACCCTAATAACATAAAAAACCCAGTACAAATCAGTGTCATGCTTTAAAATCTAAAGTGTGTGTTGTCCAGAGAAGAGACTGAGGAGTGAAAAAATCATTTTGCACAGAGACCTATGCAAATACCCCCCTACCCCTTTCTCTCTCTCTCTCATGCTCACACCTGTCCACATCTGTTCATCCCATTCCTTCCATTCCGTCCATCTGCAACATTCCTTGACATCACCTATCACTCAGGGTATTGGGATTAAATGCCTGGAGGAACAATCGCAGCACAGTGTATTATCACATGAATTCCCTCATAGCCGTCACGCTGTTTCCATATTGGAGGGAATATCAGCTTTATTTCTCAAAGAAGTGCCTATGCTACATGCACCAATACTCATCTGTTCTATCAGGTTTCTCTCTGTTTCTTACACTAGGTGGCACTGTAGGCAAGGAATTAGGACCCATATGTGGAACAGGAGCAGGAAAAGCAGGAAAATTGTCATTGTACATTTCAGGAGTCTGTAGAAAAGTCACAAAAAGAAGAAGAAGAGAGAAAGAGAGAGAGAGACTGGTAGAGAGAACAGTGAGACAAGTGAGACAGTCAGACACACGATCTTTGCACACGTGATCTGCACTATGAGAGTGCCTGTGGAAACCAAAGATTGTAGGACTGACAATCGGAACTATCAACCTCTCCATTTCTTCATTAATGCTCATTAAAGTGACCCAGTGATAAATCTCTCGCATACACAAGACACAAGACACAAGACAGCTGTCAATTTCTCTGAGTCTGGTCTCTCGGTCTTGAATCTCATTAGTACAGAGGGCCTGTACAGTTCCTTATGTTCACGTGTTGTGTCCTTTTAAGAAGGCAAAAACTGAGTAATAACTGTTGCAGAACATAAACGAACATAAATGACTAGTATTGATACATAAATCGATTGTGTGTTTTTGGTTAATTCAATAAAGAAGCAATTGGAAAACAAACTCTGCCGTCTCTGACTTTCAATCTCTCAGCATAGGTGTGAGATATTGCAGTTGTTCTCGGTTGCTTTGGAGCATTTCTCCAATCATTCTTAATATTTTCTCTCAAAAACAATTTGTACAAACAGCACAGCTCATTGGATTTCTTGCAAAAGCCTGTTTTTTTTTTTTTTTAATTCCTAAATGTAAGTATTTGTGACAATGAACATATAATTGGCTTAGAATAACAAGTTATTTTGTCATTGTTAACAAACAAGACAGTTCAAAATGTTTAGTCATGTTGTCAGTAAGCACATTTTCCTGGTGTAAACTACGGGTTGGATTACAACGATTGAAAATGCACAGGGGTGAATTTCTTCTGAATGGCATCCGTGAATTTCAACAGCACAAATGTACACATTCAACACAGTCTCGCAGCATTTCTATCCTAATGCCATATTTCTATTCTAATCTATTGATTCGTGTTTATGAACATGAATTTCCCTCTTTTTTTGTGTCACTCAGCACGACTGCCTCTGTCTGGCTCCGTCTCCATAGCATTGGAGGCAGAGGATCATGGGTAATGTGGACAGAAATGCCAAAGGTAATTTTCCCCCCACAATTTTTTATCAGAAAATAAAGCACGGTTACGGTTAGGTCTAGGATAAGGGTGAGGGTTATACTGTAAAAAATGTGTGTCTTTATTTATCTCTATAACGAAATGTAAGAATATTTCTGTATTTTGGTTGAAAGGATCCACTGACGATGGTTTATAACCAGGGGTCACCAACCCAGTAGCCCGCAAGGACCACATGAGTAGCCCACGGGCTATCTAAAAATCTAAAAATAGCTGTTTCCTATTTTGTTAAATCATTGTTAATAACTATTATGAGAAATCATTAACATGATCAGTGTCTTCACATAGATGAATATCATTAATTATTAATAATAACATATAATAAAAGGTAAATTGAGCAAATGTGTTATTTCAGATCAAACTGAAAACTGTGTGTATCAAACTGGTAGCTCTTCACATTAATCGGTTCTCAAGAAGTAGCTCTCAGTTTCAAAAAGGTTGGTGACCCCTGATTTATAACAGTAGCTTACAGAATATAATGCAATAAAAACAAGGATAAAATTTTCTGCTTAAATGGTAAGTAATAGTGCTAAAAAATCAATAACAAATAAGAAAAAAACAAAAACAAACAAACAAACAAACAAACAAACAAACAAACAAAAAAACAATACAGCGTCTGTGGTAATACATTACAGTTTTTCCTCAGCTGCTTTGGAGCAAATCATCTTTAATATTTGCAAACCAGTAAGTGCTTTCTCAAAACAATTTGTACAAACAGCACACATTGGATTTCTTGCAAAAGCCTGCACTTTTCTCAAAATACTTAGTTCATCAAAACTGTAAGTATTTGTGTCAATGGCATCTTATTTCCAGCAAAGACCCTTTGTCATTGTTGACAAACAAGATCTTTAAAATGAATGCACAGTTCAGTATTTGAAAAATGACGGTGCACAGTTTCTTGATATAAACTACGGTTTGGATTACAGTGATTGAAAATGCACAAAATGTACATTTCTTTTGTACGGCACTCATGAATTTCAACAGCACAAATGTGTTTATTTGATTGCATATTCGATTTGTATTGTTCGCAAGAGACCAGACAGGATTCACACTTTTACTGTACTGTAATAGGGTTCGTTTGTTTCTTTGTTGTTCCTCCATTTTCATGAAGTGTTATTCTGTGTTTTGCTCTGTTGCCAAGTGAAGGTTCACAAGATTCAATTTTTTACCTGTTTTAGAGAAGAAGTTGATTATTAGTTGATCTGCGGTTCACTCGCCTTCATTAGTGAAATCAAGATTCATCTGCACAATTCATCGATTCAAGAAACATTTACCAAAAAAAAAAACATTTTAATAGAAATTTTTAATTTTTGGCTTGATAGATTTTGACAACTGACTTAACCATTTTGCATTCATTCTTCTTCTTCTTCTTCTTCTTCTTCTTCTTCTTCTTCGGGCTTCTCCCATTAGGGGTCGCCACAGCGGATCATCCGTCTCCACATCCCCCGTCCTCTACATCTGCCTCTTTCACACCAACTACCTGCATGCCTTCCCTCACCACATCCATAAACTTCCTCCTTGGCCTTCCTCTTTTCCTCCTTCCTGGTGGCTCCATCCTCAGCATTCTACAAACTGATATACCCCATGTCCCTCCTCTGCAACTGTCCAAACCATCTCAATCTCGCCTCCCTCACCTTTTCTCAAAACATCCTACATGCACTGTCCCTCTAATAAACTCATTTCTAATCCTGTCCATCGTCGTCACTCCCAACAAAAACCTCAACATCTTCAGCTCTGCTACCTCCAGCTCCACCTCCTGTCTTTTACTCAATGCCACTGTCTCTAATCCATACAACATCGCAGGTCTCACCACAGTCCTATAAACTTTCCCTTTTACTCTTGCAGATATCCTACTATCACAACCATTTTGCATTCAATGAATTATGCAAAGAACTGATGCTGAGAGGTTTTGGGGGTTTGAGACTATTCAGGTGAAACCAGTATAATATATTTTGTTCAGCATTAAGTCAAGTCAAGTTTATTTCTATTGCGCTTTTCACAACAGACATTGCCTCAAAGCAGCTTTACAGAATTTTAAAAGTTAAGGTGAACGATGTGTATTTATCCCTGATGAGCAGCGACTGTGGCAAGGAAAAACTCCCTTAGATGTTATGAGGAAGAAACCTTGAGAGGAACCAGACTCAAAAGGGAAACCCATCCTCATTTGGGTGATATCAAGAGTGTGATTATAAATCTTTCAACAATACAGAACACTGGAGAGTGAGAACTAACATGAACACTGGAGTATAAGATTATAAGTAACGTCCTTTCTACAGTCTTATACAGTCATTTATAATTATAAAACTAGGAGCTACTGAGCAACTTATAAAATAGACATTACGTTAATAACTGTTAATAAATGTACCAAAGCATTCGCTTTGTATGCTTGTATGATGTGCAAAAGTGACCATGATATGGAGATTGGATAAGTAGTTTTGAGAATTTCATTTCTGATCTGAGAAACGCTCCAAAGCCACTGAGATAAACTATTAAAGTGCAGTATTTCAAGTGCTTTTAAACCTGTGATAACGTAGAAAGGTAAAAAATGCCTTATATCAATGAAAGCATTTAAAAAAAATAAAAAATATTGTGGTTTTTGTTTAAAAAACTTGTCATTAAGGTTCATAAGGCTTTTACTAAGTACATACCAAATACATATGGTCGTGAGTGAGCAGTCTGATACAAAGCTCATGTTCATTACCAAAGAATGTGCAGCAATGCATGTTGCATTTACAGCCTGAATTTCATTCATCTTTAGTAACTGTTTGTTCAGGGCTGCTATAATTTACTGTTTTCGATTGTTTAATAAACAGAACCAAATAAATTTGTTTGTAATTTTGCTGGTTTTACAAACAGTGGATGGAAAGGCAATCTTGTACACATCTCGTTGAGACTGATTATGAACACAAGTGATGTAGATGAGGTCGAGGAAGTGCCCAAGAAACAGAATGCCTGCAGTCAGTGCTGACATTTTTATTCTGTTCCCCGTACCCTAGTGTTTAAAACTGGGGCCTCTACAGAAAAAAACCATTCTGGTTTGGGCTGTGGGTTTAAATCTGAATAAAGAAATAACTATTTGGAGTAGTATACTAATAGAATGATGTGAATAATGCCATGAAACAACACATAATACACAATATCAGTACTTTCTTCATTCCAGGCCTCTGTTTTCTGTTTCTCTCTCCCTAAAATAAATTTCTGACAAATCCTGATCCACTCTGTACTTCCCCCCTTTTAAATAAGCTAAACACTAAAGGTGTCTTCAGGTGTAAAAAGGTTTTCTTTACTATTTACTGAAACTAGTGACTAACACAACAGCAGCTACTCATGAATTCTGAATTTGGTGCCAGGTGAGTACATGGTGAATATACACGTATATACCGTAATTTCCGGACTATAAAGCGCACCCATATATAAGCCGCACCCACTGAATTTTAGAAATATTTTTATTTTTAACATAAATAAGCCGCACCTGTCTATAAACCACAGTGTCTACACTAATGTACTTTACACAGGCTTTAACGAAAGACACGTTACACACGGTGTAACGGGTGAAATATGTTGCGCTTCCTTTAGGAGCATAGCGGTATTTTGGGAATAGCATGCCAGAAGCGAGCTCTCCCTTCACCCTGACTCAACGGGTTACAACGGCTTGTATCTAAACAGTAGACGTCCAAGAAAGTCATTGTTCACTGTCTTCCTCCTTCCTTTTACAACTATTTCTCTCTGGAGTTTATCTTTTGGCATCGTCATGCGTTTAAAAATCACCCGATGGAAGTTTTTTCTCCCGATGCCGTGCAGCTCAGAACACAGGTGAGGTGTGTTTTTTCGTTTCCGTTCGGAAATTTCATCGGCCTAATGTTATGGGGTTCAGTTTTTTGGATTGAAGTTTGTGAAATCGAAAAAAAACCCAGGAAAAATTCATAAAATTGCTGCTTCGTTGTTTAAGCCGCGGGGTTCAAAACGTGGGAAAAAAGTAGCGGCTTATAGTCCGAAAAATACGGTATGTATGTTGTCCTGAAAGGGTCAGGAGTGTACACATTCACACCAACACACTACAAAAGACAACAAAGGGACAGTTCACAGTGTACAACATGCTTTTATGGTTGCAAGGTGACTTTTTTCTTTGTAAGACAAACAGTAGAAAACACATACGCTTCGAACATGAATTAATCTACAGAATGGACTGAGCTGCCATGGGGTTGGATGAAGTAGTTGTAAAGATAAAACCATGATCTTTCATATCACACAACACACACAAACACAAATGATCTATATATTTAGCATATGAAGACCAGAGAACAATAACCATAAATTATGACACTTCTTGTGCATTTTCTAACGCAAGTATTTGTGTACATGTCAGCTGTCTGTGGCACTGTGTGTGTGTGTGTGTGTGTGTGTGTATGTGTGTACTGTCTTTTAACAGGACTGAGTGAAATAAAATCAAAGACCAGAAAACAAAATACTATAAAAAAAGAGCGTTAGTATAAATGCTTAAAGCAAAACATTGTACAAAAAAAAAAAAAAAGACACAAACACGTTGATACCTGGAAGAGAAAATACGAATAATAGACTTTGTTCTGAATATCAATCAGTACTTCTTTTTTAATTAAAGCACATCACACCAGCAGGTAACCGTGCACACATATATGGCTCTTATTCATAAGGATGAATATCCTGGATAATGTTATTTTTTCCCCTCCAACCCCGCAGTATGCTTTAAAGACATTTACACAAGAACAAGAAGTGTGGCAAGTTATTATTAGAATTTTTTTTCAAAGAGAGGCATGCATAGATCATGTAGATCTGCTAGTTCACAAGAGAAAAGATTTTAAACAGTAATATTCCTAATCTTTTAACAAGATTTATTGGTCATAAATACAAATTATTAACAAAGAAATTGTCAACCCCCCAAAAAAGTATAATAATAATAACAACATGGGCTTTAAATATTTTTAATAAATGGCCTATTCTAATTCCAGTCTGTATTTTACAGTTAGATATATCAATAGATATGTTTTTTAACTGTTTTAAAAAAAAAAACAACAATGAAAATTGATCTGTTACACTTTGGCAAAAAACAATCAACCTAAATTATTTAAACGTTTTACTAAATGTAAATAAATATATATCAGTATTATTACTATTGTTAATTCAAACCTTTTTGAAATCTAACAGTCACAATTTGCTCTGTGGAAAAAAAAAAAAGTGTAGAGCATATGGCAGGTAATAAGCTTTACATAAACTCACATATACAGTATTATAGGGGAAAAATTTTTCATGCGAACACACAAAGTCGCCTGCAGATGGCAGCAGAGTCGCAATTTTATTATCTTAGAAACCCGTTATAAATGTGAACGTTGTGTACCTTCGGCTGCATCCTGTCTGCATTATAACCTAGTCAAAATACAAACAATGGTCAAAGCCACGGCTAGTATTTTGACACATCCTTAAATTTTTTGACTTTGTATGCGGTTTGGGATGCAGCCTTTTATCATCTGATTACCTGCCAGGCTCAACAATATATATAAATCGAAATGTCTAATAGATTTGATGCTATTTGAAATAAAACGAGTCTCTTCGAAATGACATCCTGACATCCACCACACAGATACACACCGAGAAAATATACATCCAAATGAAGGGTCTAGAAGATTCTGTGATGTTATTAGCCGTCATCATGCTATTGTGATGAAGCCACTGCGTTAGCTAGACAGACATTTGACATGCAAGTCAATGTGCATGGGTTTATCTGGAAATGAGGGGGTCTCTATTCTCCATATATGTAGGAAGGAAGGTTCAGACAAGAGCAGACTGTGGAGGAGCATTAGACCTACTTTCTAAAGCTTAAAGATAATATGCATTGCACAAACAATTATTAGCATGAAGAACATTATTGGGATCCACAGCAAATCCATAACATAAAATTATATATTTCTTTAAGTTCTGCTGCTCAGTCTGGTATAATTATATTTGCAGTATCAAAATCTGTGCAGTCGTACAGGTAATTTTTTTTTTACCTATAAACTATAGAATCAGGTTATACATCAAATATAATATAAGCAACGGTTTGTGTTTAAAAGCTACTCCTCCTAAGCGTCTTTCTTCTGATTTACAACAAAGTGATAAAGTGTTTCAAGCCCTCCATTTATTTCTTATGCTATTGTGGCAAAAATGTGTGTCTGGGAGGCAGGTGTCAGAAGTTCAGTCCTCAGAGACAAAGAGAAAAAGAGACACAGAGAAAAATGAGTATAGCTGTCTGTCTATCATCCATACAGCTGATACACTCAGCAAGGGGGCAGAACAGAGGCAGTGACAGAAGTGGAGCAGCTCCACTGAATGTATTTGATGAGATCTGAAAACTGTCAAACCCTGCCAGGACAATATTGCTCCATCAGAAATGTCACACTCGCCCTAGGAATCTTTTTTTTTCTAAATCAGACCAAAAGCTTTGTAGTTCAGTTCGTTATAGTGACGGAGCACATAAATTCCTGACCACGTAATATATCAAATAAACCAGATTACACAAAAGTATTTTAATTTCTCCATCATTGGAAAAGAGTGACTGCAGCATGCTAAAAATATCTAGAAATTTACTGCCACACTTTGCGTGATCTGTCTGCATTTCACACTCCGTTCTGAAGTGCAAACAGTAAATCAACGCATTCATGACAGATACAGAGTGTTCCAGCTGCTACACAAATCCATGGATCCAGGAAAACTGGGTCGGGATTTAAGGGGTCATGTGACGCCGGGAGACTGTGGAGTCACATCCCCGGCTGAGCCTCCTTTCGCATCATCTACCACCACATCACACCTAAACACAGTGACTGACTGCACGACCAGGAGCTAATGCTAACCGAAAAAAGCTAATAAACTAGGAAACGATTCGGATCGATCGACACCGATAACCGACAACACCAAGTCACAGGCCACAAGGACAACATCGACTGTACTGGTGAACGAACACACTCCATCCTATTGCACTGCTGATGATGTCGGTGAGGTCTGAGAACGTTAAGCTAAGTATCATTTGAGCAAAATAAGGAAGAGTCGATATGTTTACCTAGGAGAAACATTCTACTCATGGCTCTTTGGTTCATTAATCTGTTCTCAACACCATCATTTTAGATAAAAGCCTGTCATCATTTTCAATGGCACAACTAAACTTGCTGGGTTTAGTTTGTAAAACTTTCATTCTTTTAATCATTTTTATTCAGAAACTTTATCCTGGTCAGGGTCTATGGGATCCCAATTAACACTGGGCACAAAGCTGAAATACACCCTAGATTGGCAATCAATCCATTGCAGTTAACACACACACACACACACACACACACACACACACACACACACACACACGCACACACGCACACACACACACACACACACACACACACACATTCACACCTAGGGGCAATGCAGCATAGCCAATCCACCTACCAGCTCCTGTTTTTGGAAGGTGGGAGGAATTTAGAGAACCTGTAGAAAAATCACACCAAGAGATGTGGAGAACGTTCAGAAGAACTCCACTGAGACAGCAACCAGAGCTCAGGACTGCACCAGGGACCTTACTTCACCATTGATCCAAGTCAACAGCGTAGTATTGAGAACAGATCATCCTTCAGATCTTTAACATTCACATTCACAGTAGCAAATAAAAAAAATAAAAAAAACATTGACAAAACCAATAAGTCCAAAACACTTACTAACTAAACACATAAAGGAAGAAATACCTTATACAGTCAAATACACATGGGTTAGATGGGTGTCATGGTTTTTCATTTACATTCATGGTCTCCAGCCAGGGACCCTTCTCTCATTGAGACCCAGTCAGGGTGCGGGGATGGGGATTAATGGGGGGATGGAGACTGGGCAGGAGAAGCAGAGACTGTCGCACACTGGCCGCCAATAAACAGGTCAGAAAATAAGATGGATGGTGATGACGATGATGATCATCGTCATCACCACCACCGCATCACCATTTACCTCTTCTTTTTATATATTTATTTGTGTTTTAATTGTTTCCGCTCACATTGTGGTATTTGGTCTGAAACCTCTCAGTGGCATCAATAAATAACAATAAAACAATATTTAAGTCTGCATCAGATATGTAATTTTCTTGTTTCTCACTATGCTAACTTCAAAAAAGCGCCGCGTTGTGCAGTGAAAAGAGTCATGCCTATGTTACATTATTAATCCAATATAAAGTCTCAAAAGCAAATGGCAGTAAACCAGATTTTCTGTTATTGCACTTGATGCTATTACAGTGCCGACAAAATAAAACGGAGCAGTATTAGCATAATTAAATGAATGTGCATGGTAAAGCAAAGGCAATAACCATGAACACAACATTCTCCTCAATGAACATATTCTCTAATTAATGCCATTTACCTAAAAACTCAAGTCTATACAATAGCTTAATAGAAAAATAAAAAAACAAGCTCATATATATATATATATATATATATATATATATATATATATATATATATATATATATATATTTGTTTTTACCATTCCCTGAAATGCAAACACAAGAAAACTCAAATGTGCTGAAGAAAGCTTGTGTATGTTGCACATCTTCCCTGCATAGTGCTATGCGTTGTAAACAAGTAAAGCTATTACTGTATTGCGCAGGTGTCGCTCGATAATGGCTTAAGTGTCCATTAGTTTTATTAGACACCTACTGTACATACAGCAAGTGTCTGACATCGAATGGCCCTGGCGCCCGCAGCCTCCCCCCATGAAGGCTTATGGGTCGTCGGTGTATGCTTAGGCCCGGTGCTGGAGAGGATATGAGAGAGTATCCCATATCAGCCCTCCACCAGCCTGATATAAGCATTTATACATCCACTAAGACTGCAGCCAGTACCCAAGGCTTGGCTTCCTAACCAGACCCTGTGGTCCTGGCTGCACATTAGCTTATATTCACTATAGTACAATGCTGCTAACTAAATACCAGTATATCAAAAGCAGCAGTGCACTCACAGTGTTGCGGCCAGTGTGCTTGTCCCAACTTACACAGCACCTAATCGCAGACATGACAGAAAGCTAAGCTTGTATTTCAGAAACTCATGATTCAATGGTTCTAACAATTTGATTGGCCAACTTGCTTTTTATACAAAGTGTGTTTAATTTTTGGATTGTGCAATTCAATTTAAATTTGTGCATTCAGCATTTTCTGAATTAGCATTTTAATTAGAATGCCATTTTCTTAAAATCATTATACTGTATATTAAATTAATTAATGAATTTTTACAGTAACATTGGTTGGTTTTGCCTAACAAAATCATTAGTAGCGCTAATAATATGTTTAAAAAATGGCAACCAACCATCCAAGCGAATAAAGTTTAGGTAAAGAAAACCTATAATCTTATCAAATCCAAAAGACTGCATTGAAATGTTAACACATTTTCCAAAGGCAGTGAGTTCAAATCACATTAGTCCCTAAAACATCTTGTTATATTACTGCGAATCAGAGCTGTGTGTTTACGTTGGGCGTTTATGCCTCCCCCAGGGGGCCCCTGGCTGCGTTGTTTCATATCATTTTCATGTTGAACTTGCGGGTCCCTCCAGAGGTCGAACTGGTCGTGGGCCCCTCTGTCTTCCTGAATGAGTACTCTACTGTGAAGTTGTTCTTGCGCTGACCTCTTCCGCGGCTCCACACGAACAACAGCAGGAAACAGAAGAGCACTACACCCAGGAAGGTGATGCAGCCCATGGCTGTAGACACCAGGATTGTGGTTAGGTCAAGTGTGAACTTAAGGAAGACGCGTGTACTGTTCAGGCCAGTGTCATTAAAGTCCACGGCGTACAAAGAACGATTGGTGAAAAGAGCGGGGTCCACCGGTTGTCCTTTCACCGTCAGTGTGGCAAAGTAGGTGTCGTTGCCACCTGCATTGCTGGCGATGCAGATATATGTGCCACTGTCAGTCACCTGGGCATATCGTATCTCCAGCGTTCCACTCGGTAAGACTGTGATCCTGCTGCTGCTTTTTGATGTGATCTTTCGCCGCTGTGGTGAGATCCAAATGATATTAGGTGCCGGTTCACCATCAGCATGACACAGGAATGACACCAACTGACCCTCACGCACTGTCACTTGCTGAAGCTTCCGGTTGCGAATCTTCGGTTTCTGGCAAGTAAAGTAGTCGAATAATGCAGAATCTGGAAAGCTGCTCAAAATATTACCCCGTACCTCAGGTGGAGCAGCACATACTGGCATTTTCCCATCAAAGTTTAGAGTGCGCCTGCGTTGCAGAATCCACAGAAGGCGGCAGTCACATGAAAGTGGATTTCCATCGACACGTAGAGTTTCGAGGCTGTTGACGGAATGAAAGGAGTTCTCCGCCAGTGTGACCAGTTCATTGCTGGAGAGGTTAAGCACCCGGATCTGCCTCAGACCGCCCAGAGCATGAGGCTCCACAACTTGCAGGTTAGTGCTGACCATGTGTAGCTCTTTCAGCCTTAAAAGATCCTTGAATGCCCAGGGTTCCAGCACAGATATGGGATTATAGGAGAGGTTTAGGGATGTCAGGTAAACAAGGTTGCGAAAAGAAGCAGAAGGGACAGCGGTTATATTAGTGCTAGTAATGGACAGCCAGGTCAAGTTTAGACCCTGGAAACTAAGGGGGGAGATGTATTCCAAGTACGGCCAGTTGTCTATCTCTAGCCCTCGCAAAGCGGACATCTTACGAAAGTTTTGGTCTTCAATGGTGGAGATGCTGAGGTGGCGTAATCGAAGGGTGACCAGGTTTCGCAGGTAGGATAAGGTTTGGCCAGAGATTGATGTCAGGTTGCATCTTTCTATGGTTAAATCTTCCAGTCCCAGCAATCCCGAGAAAGCTTTATGTGAGATGTATACCAAGTCGTTGTCACCAACCTGGAAAGAACATTAAAAAAAATTAATTACCAGATTGGGTACCCAAATCTCATGAACAATACATTCGGTCGAGTGTCAAGCTATCAAATTTTTCTCTCTAACCTCAAGGTGTTTGAGACTGTGCAGGTCCTGAAAAGTATAATCCAACAGGATGACGATCTTGTTTTCGCTCAGGTCCAAGGTAGTGAGATTCGACAGACGAGCGAAGGCGCCCATAGGTACCAGCTTCAGCTGGTTTCCACGCAGATGCAGTGTTCTCAGTGCCTGTAGACTGGCAAAGGCATTGGGCTCTAGCGTGGAGATGAGGTTCTCGCTGAGGTCCACTTCTTCCAGCCTTGGATAGGGTGCCAGGTCTCCTGGTGAAACCCAGCGTAGACGGTTCCGACTAAGGTCTAGCAGCCTGGTCTCTGTGGGGATGCCCTCAGGTACACCCGACAGACGCTTTCGCTGGCAGGACACGGAGCGAAGCTGAGCCACACAATCACAGCGTGGCGGGCAGCTCTGGCTCGCTGGGGCGAGGGCCAACAGGGTGAGGCTCACACCCAGCCAGCCCAGGCCCCATAGGGCAGCCATGAGCACCCCACCACCTCACTTTAGAGGATTCAGTCTACCACACACCTATAGAGAGAAAAGGAGAACAAAATGAGAGATTTAAGTTAAGAGAGTATTAAGAAATATTGCAAATGTATTGAGTGCAATTACAAATGTGAATCTTGACTCCAGCATACACATCATTGAAAAACATTATGGCCTCCTGCCTAATATTGTGTTGGTCCCCCTTTTGCTGCCAAAACAGTCCTGACCTGTACAGCATTAACTTCATCGATATGAGCTACAGTAGCTCATCTGTTAGACCACACAAGCCAACCTTTGCTCCCCACATGCATTACTGAGCCTTGTCAGCCCATGACCATGTTACTGGTTGACCACTGTTCCTTCCTTAGGCCACTTTTGATAGATACTGACCACTGCAGACCGGGAACATCCCACAAGAGCTCTAGTTTTGGAGATTCTCTGACTAGAATAGCTATCACAATTCGACCCTCGTTAAACTCAAATCCTTATGCTTGCCCGTTTTTCTAGCTTTTAACACATTAACTTTGAGGACAGAATGTTCACTTGCTGCCTAATATATCCCACCCGCTAACAGGTGCTATGATAGAGATGAAGATAATCAGTGTTATTCATTTCGTCATTGTCATATTTACGATTGGTGTACATAGAAAACCCTGTTACAAGAAAATTTCTTTTAAATGTATCGCAGTCTAGGTTGAAAGTTTCTCACTTATAAGCTTTGCACTGAACTAGAATAACATTAGGAGGTTTATTGTACATATAAAAACGCAAGTTATCCGCTTAGTAATTCAAGCACACAACCTGGACACATTTTCGAAAGACCTGCCTGTACATACTGTGTGTAATTATGTGATCAGGGCCTGCCTGCACAGGCTGTTATTTCACTTTAAATCAATTAAAACTGGGTAGATAATGTGTGATCTCCTTATTACATAAACGTAGGATATATTAGTTGCACCAGTTAAAAAGCTGATACAACATAATAGGTAAAATAGGATCTTAAAAGAGCCATTTGTTCCACACTAAATACACTATCTATTTTGCTTACATTTCTTGTTGTGAGTAAGCAGATGGAACTGGCCTATTGATAAATTACACACACAGCTCCTCAGCAACTCATGTAGCAATTACGGCAAGTATCATAAAATTATCTCTGCAGTCAGAGTCATGTCCATTCACGCTTATATCCTTCAAGCTTTTTGTTAAAAAAACAACTAACCTTTGTTAAAAGCAGAAGCAAATTTAATATAGATTTCAAGCAATCAGTAATTGAAGTGATATATAAAGCAAGAAGTGTTCACTTTTATTTAATCATATATACACTTCAAGATGCATAAATCAGTGGAACACACATCGCATTGGTCTGTTAACACTTTTTTTATTGGGTTGTCCTGAAATCATAAACATTGTAAGAGTTCATTTATGTTCAGTGGCTTCAATCTTATGTGTTTTAACTAAGGCCTAATTACCTTGGAAATGTACATGATAAAATATTTTTTTTGTTAGCACCAATATTGCAGTTTAATTGTAGACAATAAACAAAATCCTATACCTTAAGGATTCAATACTGTACAAAGGACACCGTGCTCACAGATCTTATAAAATTTTAAACAGGGTTTTCACATCCACCAAAACAGTAAAGCAGACTAATTGGGAACAAAGGGGACCAAAGGGGATTAAACAAATAAAAATAAATAAATAATAACATTCCTGAGTCCATAGATCAGAGCCCATCAAGTCTAGTTATTCAGATTCAATTAGATTGAGATCCAATGAATGATAAAGCTGCTGTTTTTGGGCTTTGGCACACACTTAAAAGTTGAGTCAATCGGCAGAGTTCCATCATGCTCTGAGTCTCGTAGGGATTCCAGCCAGCTGAGTGCTTCGTGTAATTGCCAAAGCCAACACTCGCTACAGCCCTCACCGCCTCTCAGAGGGCTTCAGAGTCGCATCAAGTCGTGTCATTACATTAAACTCACAGTAAGTTCACCTTTTGGGGCTATGAAATTAGAAAAGGTCTCTAAATGTCACCAGAAATTTTCAGCTACAAAGTTCTACATCTTCCAACATATGTTCCACACTGCATGGAGAGTTTAATAATTAGCTGAGGAGTGAAAAAGGGCATGCTGGAACTAGAAAAAAACTCAAAAAAGTACATCTCTGTTACTGGAACATTTCCATTCAATGTTCAGGGCAAAAACTGAGTATCAGACATTAAACTCTATTGCTTATTAATGAATGGTTCTAATTCTGCAGCATAGCCAAGATAGTGTTTTTAATCTTTCCAGATCTCAGTGAGATCAGTTTGGAGGTTATGCTCATTAGAAAGCTCAAATGTTTTGACAACCTCACCTGGGCTCCCATTATCTGGCTAGAAGGACCACAGAGTCGGTCACAGTGACAGTAGATATCTGTGGATATCTCTAAAATGAATGTGAAAAGCTATACTTGAGGTGTGTTACTTTAAAGTGTGATGCAGAATGAGCAGCAATTTGGCTGACTTTACATATCGGCTGACTTGAAAAGCACATATAGCCTTCAACTTTTATGTTTGCTAGCTTTTGTGAATTAGGAGTGAAAAAAATCTGATGGACAGGGATTGGCGAAAGACCAAATTTGAGGGAGATAAACGAGGGGGAGAAAACAATTGAACCAGCTTTAGTTTAATGAACTGAAGTTAATAGCTAGTGGGGAATCAACAAAACAGCTATCACAAAGCCTAAATTGAAAACGACAAATCTTTCACTGAGTTCAACACTTGAATAAAAACATATCCTGGTGTTTAAGGCAACTAGTATCAACTGACTAAGAGACTCATGAAAAAATCCAGTCAGAGCAGAAACTCTGTCTTTAAAGTCTGTAAAGAAGTCTGAAGTCTTAAGAGGAACCTGAAATCCAAGTATACATTTTTTAACACATTTAGATTTTGATACATTTTAGATACATATTAAGGCAACACATTATGCATCTTACTTGTTCTGGTAAAACTGAGTGACATTTTAAATGCGGTTTGTTGTTTTCACATGACACTTTTTGTCATTTCCAACTAATGCTTACACATTAGCTAACTCCATCATGAAAAAAAAAAAAACCCACAGTGTTTCACACGCCTTCAGCTCAAATGTACGTCATCATCACTTTCTCAAACCCCACTGCAGGGAGCTGTGAGGAATCAAGTGTTTATTTGCAAGTAAAGGAATGTCTTTTAAATATCCTTATCATGCATTTATTTATCATTAATATTCTGTAGGGTGTTAATACTGCACCCGGATGTGCACTATGCTCCACATTTTCACTTTGTGCATTCAGCCACACTGTCATTAAGATGGAATGAACATTATCTGCCAGCCTGGACTCTGCAGTCTTTGCTCTAGAGGACTTGTTATAATTAATAGTAAAGTATGAATACAGTAGCTTAGAACACAGGCAGTGATAAAGCCATAGTTTTAACTCACTGATTAACTGTGAATCACCATAATTAAACATCCTTGGTGAAACTGAATTTAATTACACGCCAGGGGGGTGGTTGGGTATGTGTGGGTGGGGGGGTGGAGATACTGGAACAGAAAAATTACAAATCAAGTGCCAGAATGCTTTTTTTTTTTTGCATTTGCATTTGCATACATTACATTGCTTTTTATATTTAGAACTGTAATACTGGCAGTAGACACTAAAATAATTTGTCATTATATATCCAGAACTTTAGTATTAGAATCAGATGAGATTTAAAAATAATTAAATTAATAAAGGTTTCAAAAACAGATTCATGTACAGCTCTGACTGACTGAAATAATTGACATACCTTTTCATATTAACAATTTTCGACAAGAAAATCTAAAAACTCAAGGAAGCAATTAAAGCTTTGCCAAACCTTTTCACAAAGAGCCATTTACCGTATTTTTCGGACTATAAGCCGCTACTTTTTCCCCACGCTTTGAACCCCGCGGCTCAAACAACGAAGCGGCTAATATATGGATTTTTCCTGGGTTTTTCACGGTTTTACAAGCTTCAAGCCAAAAAAACTGAGCCCCATAACATTAGACCAATGAAATTGCGGAACGGGTTCAGGTGAACCAGTTAAACTCTTTATATTAAATCAGATGCGCTCCTACTGAATCGGGCCACGCCACATCATAAATATGGATGAGGTTCCTCTGACGTTTGACCTGCCGCTCACTCGGACTGTCTACAGGAAATGCGAATCATTCGTCATGCTGAAAACAACCGGGCATGAAAAAACACACTTCACCTGTGTTCTGAGCTGCACGGCATCGGGAGAAAAGCTTCACTGATGGTGATTTTTAAACGCACGACGATGCCAAAAGAAAAACGAGAAATAGTTGTGAAAGGAAGAAGGAAGACAGTGAACAATGACTTTCTTGGTAGGCTACTGTTTAGATACATGCCGTGTAACACACTGTCTTTCGTTAAAGCCTGTGTAAAGTTCATTAGTTTCAGTGTAAGCATTAGTTTTAGTGTAAGCGGCTTATAGACAGGTACGGCTAATTTATGTTCAAAATAAAAATCTTTGTACAATTCAGTGGGTGCGGCTTATATTTGGGTGCGCTCAATAGTCCGGAAACTACGGTAATTTTTTCAAAATTTTTAATTAACTATAAGGTGTGGCCTTTGTTTGATTGGAATGAAAACCTGCACCCTGATTTAAAGCTATATTTTTACTAATGAATATCTGTAATGCAAGTGCAGTCTAGTAGCAATTTCTAAAAGTGATATAAGTACAATACGTGTGTATTAGTATCACCATCAGCGCACCCCCACAACAACACACACACATATCAAATAAATGATAGGGAAGTGGTAAGTAAGTGGTTAAAACATTGGACTTTTCAAAGGTCTGAAATGTGAGTTCAAATCCCAATACAGCTGCCAATCCTGGGCTTTTGAGCAAGTCTTTTAACCTAAACTACTCGGTCGCATAACGGAGATTATGATAAATCGTTTTTGATAAGTGTCTGCTGTGTCTGCCGAATGCCACAAATGTAAAGGATAAATATCCTATATCGACAATGGCATGTCTAAAATTACTGAAAACATGGCTTGTCTTTAAAAAAAAAATTCTGTGGACGAAACACTCAGTACTGCATCAGTACTGATTAATGCAATTTGCCTAAAGACAGCCTTTTGACTGCAGTCATCTACAAATTAACTGCGACTCAGCATGGCAGACATGCCATGTATTCTAGACACTCATTATTCAAGATCCATTATTTAACATGTCTCCCTGCTCCAGGGAGAAAAGAGAGAGAGAAAGAGAGAGAAAGAGAGAGAGAAAAAGAGACAGACAGATAGAGAGAGAAAGAGGGAGACAGACAGACAGACAGACAGGCAGACAGACAGACAGACAAAGAGAAAGGAACTCTCCTTTTGAAGGCTCAGAACTCAGGCTTGCAGTGAAGTCGGCCTTTACTTTGTCACCAGTGCAGCAGACATTTATAAATACACATTGATTTTTTGGTCAGATAGTCTGGATTGTCACACAGACAGTATGGTGTTCAGATACTCCTGGTTTCTTCCATCCCATAATATTATCTCAGAAACAGACAGCAGACATGCACAAGTGAGCACACACATACACACACACACACACACACACACACACACACACACACACACACACACCCCACACCCACACCCACTTCAGTGAACCAAACATTTAGATTTGTGGACTGTACAATAGAGATGAAATTATCAACCCACGACAATGCATGCAGGTTAATAATCCCCCTGTCAACAGGTCTTTTGTAAAAAATAAATATTCCAAGAATATGTTCCATTTGTCAAGTCCCATGAGTCACATTTTACCCTAAAATAATTCAGAAACAGAAATACCCTGTGAACATGCATAATCTAAAATGGCTTAAGATTTGGGAGGAGGAATTTTGTTAGTGCTATTTATAAAATCTGTCTAAGATCTGTTCCCATACTAAAAATAGATCCATGCTCTAGAGTCTGACTTTGATATTCTCTCTTGTTATCTCATTTGCGTGGGCCCCTAATTTTAACAAAAGCGATAAATCCAACAATCTATTGTTTTTCTGTTTATGCTTCCACATCGAGGCTACAATAAAGCCCATTACAAACCTGTGCGCGCGCCATGTCGAAGAATTGTGTCACATCAAAAGCGTGAACAAAAACCCTGAGCACTGGCTTAGACATTTCATTGTGGCAGAATGAGGACACAGCCGGTGTCTCAGCATCCAGCATGTGACTGTTTGGATGGCAGTTGGCGAGGAAGAGGGAAAGGTGTAATACTGTCAGTGCAAGTACTCTTACAGTCCCTACAGTAATACACTTCAATATATTATACATTTCAGCAGTTATTTACAGTGACACAATCTGACTGGTTGAAAGCTGTTCAGGATTTTTTTTTCTGCTTGGTACTCTGTGTCAGCATCTCTCCTCTCACTGATCTGGAGCTCTGCCAGTCTTTCATTTTCTATCCATGTGTATTCATTTTTTACAAATACAGATATAGAAATAGAATGCGTTGAAAATATATACCTACAGGACATTTAATGCTATAATTAAATTTGGAGAATTTTTTTTATAACTGAACACATTCTAAGCCAATTTATCTGTCTGAGGATGTGATGGATGAACAACAACACAGACTGGAACAGCTAAAAATGACCCTGCTGCTGCTTAGCTATACTCTACAACAAAATGTGTGTAAAAAGGGTTATTGGGTTACATTGACTGTTGGAAATAATCCATGTTATTATAAGGATGTTGCATAGCAACAAGCCACGTGGTTGAAGTGATTTTTGCCGAATTTACTTTTAATAGGGAGTTTGTTTGCTGTATATTTCTGGACCAGGGACTACATTTCCCAGCTGCTATTTGGTCATTTCATGTTTATTTATTCCAATTAAATACAAATCTGCACTTTCATCCACTAGTATTACATGACTTGTATTACATCTAATTGGATGACATCATTATTGCGATTTATACATTGTGTGATATTGTATATCATACACTTATCAAGAAAAAACATTAACATATGAACATTGATGCAAAAGGAGTAACTTTAAATCAGGATACTTCCACCACCATGCTTTACTGTGGGAAAAGTTGGGTTTCTGACAAATGTAGTGCAAGTGCACATTTCTTTGGTCTTATCAGACCATATGTTTACTGAATACTTAACATGTCTTTTAAGGACTTTGACTTATCACACTCCCATAAAGCTTAGTTAAATTCAAAGTGTTCAATCTGTAATTGTCCTGTGAACAGCTGGCCCCATATGAGCTATGAATTTCACCAGCATTTTCAGAGTTACCAGGGCCTTCTGGTTGTACTAATGATTTCAGTTCCAGATTGTTAATATCCTTTTTTCAATTTAATCCTGCATTTCAAAACCATTACCTAACATATTATTCAAACCAGGTCTGTTATAAGCATCAGGCTTGTGCATGCCCTTGTTTTCTCCCGAAGATCATGAAGGATAAAAGTCCTACAGGCACAGATGTGCTCATGCATGAAGAAAGTGCACGGCCCTGGGATCCATTCCCTGCACTCGGATTTATTCTACAAGTCCAGAAACATCACATGGGCGAACACACAGCCATCACCCTTACATACCAGCAAACCCAGTATGCCCTCAATCGCAAGGACGAGAAAGAAAAAAAGCATGTCTGGAAAATCACTTCATCACTCACAGCACAAATAGAGCGAGGAACTTGCGATGCCAAGGGAAGGAGTGGGAATGAAGGAGTGAACCAGAAAGCAGTGCATGCTTAGGTTTAGCACAGAACATACTATGCAGCAGTTGGATATCTGCAAATAAATTGTAGTGTAAAGCTTGAGGGAATTAATTAAAACGTTACATAATCTTTTGCTAAGTAATCGGAACAGACAGCAGTCAAACCACATGTCTGTTTTATGGATGTCTGTCTTCAACTGTTAAAAGTCCCCTGCTCGAACATGTTATATTTAACTGATGAACTCTCTTGGTTCTTATAACTTGTCAAATAAGTAACTAAATAAGCATTGTTACATAAATTCTGTTTCACACAAAATTATTTTATATAATAAATCATCATTATTACTAGAAGTTGTGGTATTCAGAAGCTCTCAGCTACAGAACCTCCATCCTAGACACCCCAAAAAAAACCTCCTGACCTGCTCTGAGTTGCTCTGAAATTTCTCATATGATTTACCGCTAAGTCTCAGCCATCATAACATGATTTCCTGTGAGGTAAATTTTGCAATAATTGGCCTGAAAGTTTTGAAGACCCATGGACAGCTTGTAAACTCCCTCCACAGAGAAACCTTGTTTTTAAGCTAGTACACTAACATTAGCCTGCTAACTTGCTAGTAACAGGCATGCGCTGTCTTCTTAGCAAGCTAACTTTGCAGATTAAGCTTTCTAAAAGTTTTGTTTTAATGATGTTTTGCTCTTCCACCTCTTTATCTACTCTTTAATAAGTTGAGGCGAATATTACTACACCTATTAAGCCTTACCGCAAGCCCAATATTAACTTTCCCCTGTGACAAATAAGAGCTACTAGACGTTTTTCAGCAGGCTAGCTATATGTTCAATATCTCTTCTGAGAGTGGGCATTAAAGTGGACTAAATACTACATGATATTACACTGGATATTTCTGTCTGTGTATAATCAGGGTACTTTTAGGTTTTTTTTTTTTGTACAATGATACGGAGCAGGTCAGGTTTCTCTCAGGCGCCATTGCAACGAGTTGTGTAACTCAAGGAGAAAATGTGCATTTGCTGTGACTAATTTCTATCCTCGCACAAACCCGCACTGATTACGAACACCCACCAAGCTGTTCATAATGGAGAGAGAAAGAGAGAGAGAGAGAGAGAGAGAGAGAGAGAGAGAGAGAGAGAGAGAGAAAGTGAGAGAGCTAGAGACAGAGATAGGCAACCACAGGATAAAAGCCCCCTGCCTCAGACGCTTGCCGAGTGTGTACACTGCTGCTTCAGTCACACAAGCACCACTGCTCATTTCTCTGATCATCATCTACACCGTTTGCACACCACACTATGAATAAAGGAAGCCTTTTTGAGAGCAAAAAATGAGAACCAATTACATCTGGCCATTTCCGCATTCATTTCAGTCTGGAATATTTTAAAATATAAAGCTACAAAGAAGCTGGATGGCTGAGGGCTGATTTCTTTCTAGTCCACACTGCAGATTTTAGTCGGTGTGTAATATACACTACCAGTCAAAAAGTTTGGACACCTCATTTTAATTTAATACTTTTCCTTTTTTTTTTATTGTTTTCAAAATTGTACAGTATACCATATTAGCTTCAATTACAGCTTGACACACTCGTGGCATTCTCTCATCAGATTCATGACGTAGTCACCTGAAATGGTTTTGCCAATATTCTTGAAGGAGTTCCCAGAGGTGTTGAGTACTTCACTCCTAAACCTTCTCAATTAGATTTAAATCAGGTGATTGTGGAGGTGATTGTGGAGGCTAGGATATCTGATGCAGCACTCTATCACTCTCCTTGGCTCTTACGTAACCTAGATGTGTGTTTGGGGTCATTGTCATTGTCTGGATCTATAATGATCTCAGGAGCACCTGGTTCCACAACTCCAACTAACTGTATAAGACTGAAAAAAGGACATTACTTATAATCACACACTCCGGTGCTCGTTATATTATATACACTCTAGGTGTCACAAAAAGTTATTGGATTTTCCTTTTTGAGTCCGGTTTCTCTCAAGGTTTCGTAATCATACCGTCTAAGAAGTTGTTCCTTGTCACAGTCGGCCCAGTCTTGCTTATCATGAATAAATACACACAATTCACTTAAATGTTCATTTTTGTTCAATAATTCTTACATTCTGCAAAGCTGCTTTGAGACAATGTCCATTGTAAAAAAAAAAAAAAAATTATAAATAAACAGTCTTAGCATATAGCGCATTACGTGCTTACAGTAAAAAATACAAATAGACAGACAGTAGATCTGTGCAGTTATTACTGAAAGAGTAACGGCAAGGGCAGCTCATGCTATTCATGAATCAGACTCTAAATACTTGACTTAAAATCATTTGGAAGCGTGAACGCTCCTGCTTATCTCTCAGTAAGTGTGCTCATGTGTGCATGCATAATAGTTTAACGCTGATGTGGGACCTTTGTGTTACAACGCTCACCCGAAATAATTGCATAATAATAAATGTAAGTACTGTATGATTTTAATTTTTTCGCTTTCCTATTCAATAATTCAATTCAATATCATAGACAGCCATCATGGTAAGTGTAATGATTCATGGGGTTTTTATAATAATCCAAACAATAATTGCTGTTATAATACAATAAAAAATACAAGGTGAAAAAAAATATATATATATATATATATATATATATATATATATATATATATATATATATATATATATATATATATATATATTATATGCATGCATGTATGTAAAAGTCAAGCTGCTGAGACGGGCATTTCTAATTGAAAAACTATTACAGGCACGATATCCCAAGAACACACAAGGCTACGATAAGGAAAGACTGTGGCTGTAACCCTAGGTGTACTGAGGCAATATTTCAAAGTCAGACTGCACAGTGGGAGTACAGCGCTGTCTTGTCTCAAAGCAGCATGGGTTCCTGGTATCTGCATTTATAATAAAGAGTGACAAAAAAAGTTCTCAGACAGAGCCTGAGCTGAAGTGGAGCTAAAATGACCCCAGTTTTCTGAAGCAGGCCTTCATAGCTAGATAGTGAAGGTGAAGAGGCGGAAATAAGGACAATTTTCACTTCCATTTGACAGGATTTTCTTACACAAGCTTGCATGTGCTGTTGCATCACCTCAGGACACAAGCAGTGCTCTAATGCACCTGTATATAAATAGAAGGAATAGATCCAGCTTCATATATGCATGTAGATTAAAGTGGGTAGAGTATATGTAGTTTAAGACACAAACAAAGAGTTACATAACTGTTTCTTTTACTCAGTGGGGGTCGTGATGTCTTCACTTTGTGTGTGTCACAGTTACAGTGACCCACGCAGATCTTACAGGCATGGACACAAAGCATAACTTTGACATACTGTGATAAATATATTGCATGTGTGAATGTGTTTGTACTGTACGTGTGTATCTGTATTGCTTGACCTGTCAGTAATACTTAATATAGGAGTAGGATACATGCAGAGTGTAAGCACAAAGTGAAAGCCCGAGCAGGCAGACGCAGAGAAAAGGGGCTGAGTAGCTGTCTAAAAACTCACCACAATGCCACAGCATGTTTATTTCCAGTCTCTAAGGTATTTAGGGCATGTATATGTGAGAAGATGTGAATAATTACACATTTCTTGGTCGCTCTTTTGTATCTAATAGAGACCGTGCAGACGATTTAATAACTACTAAAAATAATTAGTATTTGTATGAGAGTGGGGCCTTTTGTTTATTAAAATGATTCTGAATATGTGTGAGCAGGTGTTCAGGTGTGTGTGTGCAGCAGCAGTTCTTTTTGTTGAATTAGCGTCAATGTGGTGTAGCGTCAAGCTTTTGAAAAAGATGTGGAACTTTGAACCAAGAGCCACCTGCATGCACAGATTGTACATCTCAAATGTAATTGGATGCTTTGAAGGCTTTTTAATCCAGTCAATCTAGCCAAATGCATCTTTGCCAAGTGCTGCTTACAGGACAGTATTCACATTTAGAGGGCCATGCTTTTGACCCTCTTTCGCATACATGAGCTTACGGATGCCTACGACTCTTATCCATGACTCACATGGGAAAAAGAGTATTCCATTCCTTCCCCCTCGTCCAGAATAGTAGTTTTATAATATAGAAACATTTCAAATGTGTGATGATGACATACACAACACAAATAATACATATGGTACTATTCATTCTCAATGCTGATTAGCATTAATTCAAGAGCAGCTCTAACTCTATGGTAGTTCTGGCTGTAATTCAATTTGCACATTTTTTATTAATGCGCTCATTCTAATGGGTGTCTCTTACATAGGACAAAATGTGAGGCTAAAAATACACACAAAATATCGTTTAAGAAAAAATAATTCAATACGTTAAAGTTTTCTGAAAAGATGTTTATATAATATCAGTGATAGGAGTCTCCAGTGTCAGTGGTTTATAATGAGAGTTTAAGAGAGTCTTCAAAACAGAGACTTTTTGAAAGACTGATAGACAGACTTTTTCTGTCTTGATAGTAAACACAAAGACTAGTAAGGAAGCAACAGTTTAAATCTGCTAAAAAAGACATCAAATTAGAAACTATTCTGGTTCGTGGATGTTCCAAGACATTGTGTATAACTATAAAATGGTGTTGCATGGAGTGTGTAAATCAACCTTGGCAAATTACTGTGGTATAGGAAGAATAAAACTCTGCGCCAACTCTGCGCCATGTGGGGCCTCATCGCACCACTACGGCCTTGATTATTTTCCTAGCACAGCATACTTTGTTGTGATTTGTTTCCTTACTGAGAGCATGTCACCATCATTTCTATGATCACACAGCTGGTATGCACGGAGAATGCTCATGATGCCAGCACTGGCTCATTACTCTGTATACACAAATATATTTAGCTCTGATATTAGCAGGAATTCAAATAAAAACCAAACAAAACATGGGATCGATGCATTTTAATACCACCAGTGCCATACTGGTCATTTACTACACAAAACAAAAAAAGAAACAGCCCAAACAAATTGCAACTGTGTAAAGGAAACTGTCAATGCAGTCTGACTCAGGACTAATGTGAACCGATCCGATATCAGACAAGGTGCAGCGAGACCTACGGCATGATTAACCGAGCCTCTAGGAGTTATTAATGTGATGGGGTAGAGGGCTAACAGGATGTTGCTATAGGGAATTGAATTGATACGTGGCCCGAATGCTTACCCTCTGCTCTTGTGAGCCGTGTAAAGACTGCAAATGCGCAGCGGAGAGGAACACCATGAGAGAGCAGAACAAATGCTCAGATGTGCAATATAACTGTATTCACTTGAGGCTTTTAGTTGTTTTAATGGTTTAGGCACTTTAGGGATCTTCACTTGCTCAAAAGTACTTACAATGCACTTACAATTAAAACACCCTCTAACCAACACATACCGAGCATCCTGTTTATCACAGAGAGCAGCGCCATGTCCGTGTCTTTACAAGGCATAAGGTGATCACAGTGCTCGTAACTTTTGAACTCGAGGTGTGTGAAGTGACACAGAGAGTTAGTGTACTGCAGAGGAAACAGGGCCTTGTTTCATTAGTCATTATCGGACACGCTCTCATTGACATGCCCTCCCTAATTTCCCTGAGGGGAATCTGCAGCACCATCTTGAAGGCCATTACAATACTCCATTAGCTTGTGTGGAGTCATGTCCTTCAAGAGGGCCTTCGCTGTTTCGAAAGGGTGTAACGAGGCCGACATTTTACCTCTTCTTTAAGCTAGAAATAGTTACAGGAGAACATAGGTAATATATCATTTATATGACCTACTGAGGTCTCTAGCGATAAAGTACACTCCCTATTAGCATGGAAAAAGGCCAATGAAACTATTTAAACACTTCAGGAGGAGGTCATTTCACTACTTTCAATCATCATTTTGCTTGTCACCATTGTAGTGCACCTCGTTTACATCTTTCAGTCAGGAATAATGAGAACAAGCATTTGTCTTTAAATCGGTTGTTCGCTGCCCAACACCTTTCTCTCAGAATCCCATGCTAAATTGTTAGCCGGTTGACTGCACAACTTTCAAGGACATTCCAACTTTCTAAAACTTGCCTATATCTTTGAAATTTTGGTGCTTTTGACTTTTCAATAATTCAAACAAAAAATATATATGTACTTAATATGGATTCATTATTTCACTTCATTTACCAGAAAATGTACTTTATAAATAGTTAACAATATGTAAATGTATAAGTGAATGTATATACAATAATCTAATTTTGGCTATAATCTTCATAGCATTGACTGGCATAGTGGCCTGACTAGACTTTATATACTCTCCAAACAGGAAGTGACCTGTAAGCTGTCCAAACAGGAAGTGACATGGCATTTACTAGAAGTCAGGGGAGGGAGACCTCTGCTGACAGGGAGGTGTAATATCCCATGCTTGTGTGACGGCTCTAACCTGATACTATTGAGTAAATTTAGCATTTCACACTGTTTGCATTTCTTCTATATGACGGTAAAAAGTGGTCCGCCGGAACAGCGGACCACCGGGCAAACCCCCCAATGGTACTTTAGTGAATTCATCTACACATTATGTCATTTTAATACAATAATTAAATAAAAGTTTATGAAATTTGTTAGTAAAAACATAGTTTAAAATGTCATACCTAACGTTCCTGAACATTCGGCCCCGATGCGGATTTCCGCAAATTTTAAGATAAACCGCAACTTGCTGTTAGTTAGGTTCCAAATGAGAACCCACAAATATTTCAAGGTGCGAATTCGGAACCGCGAATTATCGAGGGTTGACTGTACTGTAATTTATCAAAATCATTCAGGATGAGCTTTCATGTAAAGCCTTTTTTATAGATTTACAATGTAAACTTAATTTGGAGCTTGACATTTTAAGATTGTTGCTTGTCATCAGTGGTATACAATAAGGAACAATATGTAATACTTCATTAGAGTATTTTTTAATCATTTTTTTTTTCTTTACTACATTTAAACATGTAATATTTTTTTATACTCCACTACATTTATGAAGAAGATGCCACTAATTTAAGATGCCACTCACTAATTTAAAGTGAAAACTTAATAAAATGAGAACCTGTCGCAAGACCTCAACAATAACCCTAGTAAGAGTGTGTGTGGTGTGAGGTTTCTCACATTGTGTGTCTGTCACAATAGAAAACTTCCTATAAAAGGTCTGATGTGCAGAAGATTAAAACATTCGAATGACATTAATTATTTAAATATAGTTGTCATAGATTTTACTTTTACTTTTTATACTATTCGAAAGTGAGCACTTTTGTACTTTAACTCAAAATGACATTTAAAATGGACACTTCTTTTTGTAACAGTAGTCACATTTAAGTAGAGAATTTGTACTTTAACTCAAGCACAAGAATGGTTTTCTTCATCCACCACTGCTTACCACATAGTGTGAGATGGTCCAAAATAAATTGTGCTGGAATACTATGATAGCATGTTCTCCATGCCAGACAATACCATGAATATCTGTCATCAAAGAAAATTGCTTGCTACAACATCGCATTTCTTACATCATCAATCAGAACATAGAGTCACACAAACAGAAGAAAATTTCCCTTTAATCATTTTTCCTTTATTCTGAGAATAAAGTGGACACAAATCAGTGGGTACAAAATTTTACCATTTCCTGCCAGAGTGCATGTCGAATTACATAAGCTCATCTCACGACCAAAGTCTTTTACGCTGTTTTTTTCCTGTGACGGTAAAACCAGGCTGCAAAGATGAGTCAGATCAAATCAGCAAAGATGCTATAGAGAATAACACATACAGCGATGGCATTTAAAAAAAAACAGGTGCAATTTTTTTATTTGATATTGCTGGTAGCGGAGGATAAGAAAGCACAAAATTGTAGGTTAAAATTTTTTACTCAATAGACATTCAGTTTTGTTATCAGGTTGCCTTTAACCTCAATAAATGCAACATGGCCACAGCATGAGTATTAAACGCAGTAGCTATAAATTTCTACAAGGAGTGCAGCCTTAATCGTTGCTAGCCAATTAACAAATGCAATACAGGATTTTAGCCTGTACTTTACATTACTTTAGTTACAATACTCCAATGCTGTTTGTATTTTAGCATGAAGCACTCTAAAAGGTACAATAAGACCTTGCAACATATGCTATGTCCAGTTTATTAGATCATTTCGGTTTAAAAATAGCAAGCTAAACGGCCAAAATATCTTGTGAAATTCTAAAAATATGAAATGCTTTTCACTGATTGTCATAGTGTTCACTTATACAATACACGTAAACAGTACTGGACAACTCCCAGTCCCCCTCTGTCTGTGAATATTTCAGAGTTTTATGCTAAGTCTCCTCATTGTACACCCTCTTTATGGGATTACTTAGACACAGCACTTGCTAATATGCGAGAGCATAGATGCAGATGTGACTAATTTGGCATATGCAAATTGAGTCAAACCCTAGACTCTGGCATAAGGCAATGATATTGTCAAAAACAACCTTTAATTTAAATCTGTAGAATAAAGGCAAAATTACCCACCGAAATGAGGCTAAAGTGTTAGGAATAAAAGGATTTTGGGAAATACAGATCTTAAAGGTATCCACAACAGCTGAATGAGTCATACTGTAGGTGTAGAAGCCTCCTAGCAGAAATAGAGCATTAGCATGACAGGACCAGAGGCTGCGAAAAAACACAGCACAGCATCACATTGACAACAGCTAATAATAAGTGATAGCTATTAGACAAATGATTTCGCTCCTGGTAGCCACTTTTCTTTTGAGTTTTGTTAAAATTGATCAAATTATAAGTGTAACAAGGAAATTAACAGACATTACATTTACTCTGGGTAATACAACTGCGAAACTCATTTCTGTACCCAGCCGTCGATGAAGTTGACCATTCCTGTACTTGATTAGTACTAATTTTTTTAATTTTCTTGAGTACAAATGTACCGTAATTTCCGAACTATAAAGCGCACCCTTATATAAGCCGCACCCAATGAATTTGACAAATATTTGTCAACACCTAGCATTTGTCAACACTACACTAATGTCTACACTAATGTACTTTACACAGGCTTTAACGAAAGACACGTTACACACGGTGTAACGGGTGAAATATGTTGCGCTTCTATTAGGAGCATAGCGGTATTTTGGGAATAGCATGCACTGCATTCTTCCGGTATTACTGCGTGTGTGTGCGTGTAAGACTGAGGAATATGTCCTTATTATTTTCTGATGCTCATTTCTAAGTTTTTTTGACTAACCCATAATGATTTCTGTTGCAACTGGAGTTTAAGTGAGTTTTCCCTTCACCCTGACTCAACGCGCTACAATGGCTTGTATCTAAACAGTAGCCTACCAAGTAAGTCATTGTTCACTGTCTTCCTCCTTCCTTTCACAATTACAGTGGTAACTTGACCTACGAGTGCATTAATGTACGAGTTTTCCGAGGTACGAGCGGTCACTTTGTCTATTTTTTTGCTTTGTTACGCGAGCAAAAAATTGAGGTACGAGCTCGAGACGCCGCTGGTAGATGGCGAAACTAAGCCAGAAAGCAAAGATTGTGCCGAAAATTAAGATAAGCAAAAAAATTTTAAAGTTTGGGGATACGTAGTGTACAGGAGTGATAGTAAAAAACGAGTTTTCCCTACGCCTCCGCTTATCGCCTCTACCCCCCTTCACACACACACACACACACACACACACACACACACACACACACACACACACACACACATGCCATGCAGCTCAGAACACAGGTGAGGTGCGTTTTTTCGTTTCTGTTCTGAAATTTCATTGATCTAATGTTATGGGGCTCAGTTTTTTGGCTTAAAGTTTGTGAAACCGGGAAAAACCCAGGAAAAATCCATAAATTAGCCGATTCGTTGTTTAAGCCGCGGGGTTCAAAACGTGGGAAAAAAGTAGCGGCTTATAGTCCGAAAAATACGGTACTAAAGATACTGATCTATGAGATCTCTATTTAATTAAATGATCTATTGTGTTGCATATGATATATTTTTAGGGGAGAGTTTTCTTTTGGGATAACATTTGTGGTCTTGCTCTCATCTAACACAATTAATATATTCACATGAAAAAAGAGAGGAACGGCATATTTTTCTGGAATGTAGTGGAGTAAAAAGCAAACGATATTATTCAACAAAAAGTTTCCCCAAAATCCAAATACTTTGATAAACTACAGGTGCTCGGAAAATGTACTTAAAAACATTCATGTAGTAAAAACAGCTCAATACTGTGCACCACTGCCTGTATGTTACCTTAACAGGTCTTAGATTTTCTGCTTATTTCTATGAACCTGTATTAGTACTCCATTCCTGTTTCACACAGAAGGCTGAGTGGAGAATAAAACAGAAAAGAAGTACTGATAAGGCTCACATTGTTACCAATAGAAATGAAAGACTGTCATTGCATAGAGACAGTCAGAACACATCCTTTTTCTTTGTCAATGTAGCTCCTGGCACAAAGTCTAATACTGGAAAAAGTGAAAAGGAGATAATTGGGTTCTGTGAGCTAGTAAAGAAGTAATAGGGCCTTCATGAGATAAAGTGCCTGCTAGATCTGACTCAGTCTTACTTTCATGTGCATATATCACAAAATAAAATCCCCTTATATACGTGATCGCAAAATGCAACCAACTCAGATATGGGTAGTGTCCTGCTTTAAGATCTGCGTATGACAGATGGCCGGCTCGGCTCCATCCAATTACAACAACATTGTTGGAATTGGCCACTTTTCAATCTTCCTCCTCAACTGATAGCCAGAGTCTGGCCTGACAGCATCCAAAATACTATTTCAGGACAGCGACAGTGGCTGTCAGTGGGATGTTTGACACCTGATGGCTACATGATGGCTCCTAAGTGAAGCTTGCTCTCATAGATCACATGATCTGCAGGGTCAGAGGGTTAACATGTTTCTTTTTTCCTCATGAAAGAGTGTTGTTGGTGTCTAAATATAGGCCGGATTAGTAAAGTGCATTACTTAATTATCAGTCGCCACATGGAGGGAAGCGCAATAGCTACAACAGAAGGCGAAGAAATTTGTCCTGCTGGGAAGGTCAACGGATGGACATATGTGGGTAAGCAGTAATGTAAGTCCAGACGAAACATTTTAGTTTGATCATTTTCTTTACACACCACTGAAGCTTGTACAAATAGGGCATCTTCGATCTCTCAAAAACACCCATTTATACACGATTTCCATTTTCTAGTGCAAGCTTATGAATAGTGTGAAAAAAAAGTCATCACATTAATAACATTACATGCAAAACATTTAAATGATTGTACATATAATAATATTCCAAAAGCCATCAACAGGTTGGATCTTAAATGGGACACCAGACTTGTGTATTAGGACTTCCTTGAATAAAAGTACAGACATTAGAATATCCTCTGTTCCTGAACTACTAACAGGTGACGAATTAAAGGGCAAAGAGAAAAAAATTGGCATATTATTAGTAAGGTAGTAGGTCACCAGACCATATTTAGTGTGCCATGGCATAGATTCAACAAGTCTCTGGAACTGGAGCTGGAGTGATGAACCTCATTCGTCCAAAACATATTCCCTCGGCTAATAGTGGTGTTGAAAATAACTGTCTAAGTTTTTACTCGCAAAGTCTTATCATACGATTTACAGCATTTTCATCCTCACCAAAACATTCAGTGAGTCAATTAATGCTCTACCAATGGAGTATGGACTATTCTGGAAAACACCACTCCCATCAGAACATCTTTGAGGTAAATTGATCGAAACCATTCCAGCAAGATGCTCTTTATAGCAAAACAGAGTTTAATTGTGCATGTGAATGAACGCCTTTAAACAGAGTCCTCTCACAAATCAGAATACGTAGCAAATATTAGCATAAAAGTGACTTCGCCACAGTAATATAAATCAAAATATTAATAAACGTCTTTTTTTTTGTCCTTTGGAACGAAAAGTCAAAACTTTCGCAAATTTAGCATTTGCCCTTCAGTCATATTAATTTATATACATGCGCACCGTAACCAAAGTGCCTTTCAGACTTGAAAATACAAAATGCAGGTGCTAAATGAATTCATTTACATCCATACCACCCTGTATTTTGCCAATTTTGCAACTCTCATGGCTAATATGCAAAAAAAGTTTATTTTCTCTCACATGAAATGCAGAATCCTTTGTTAACTAGATGTTAAGTCATTTAGCTTGTACTTTTTCCCTCAGAAATGATTGCATATAAACTATACAAACCTTTAGTAAATCGGTCCGCATTAGATTAGTGGTTTTGTTAAGATAGAAATGTTTCTTCAATATGCAGTGTTACAGCAACGTAATACTGAAGGATCAAAGCTGTTCGGGGAAATAAAAATGCTAGGTGTTGCAAAGAAAATCTGTTGGAGCTCGACATATTTTATTAGCTTCACTTCAAAATCAATTCACAGGCCTCACGCATCTCTTAAGCTTATCTAGAAAAAAGAATAATACAAACAGACAATGCTGTGACAAAAATGGTAGCAGCGCTAGTTTTTAATCGTGTTTCTGAAATCAATCTGTTCGTGGCCAATGGATTTAACCAGTGATGAAGCATTGAAAAGGATTATCATATATCAGCACCTGTACTTTTTGATGATACTGAAAAAACCTCAGCTTGCTCTTCAGATCAAGGTGAACTTCTCCTGCTGTACCAGAGAAAGCACCCTTAGGAACTAGATCACAATTCGGTACAATAACTGCACAGTGTGAAACCACCACAAGGCACCATAGAGGATAATGAAAATTGCACATCACTGGGACACAATTACCTGAACATTACAGACATTTAACAAAATGTTGCTTGAGGAGTGTTAGAGGTATTAATAATAACACCTGCAATTCACACCATGGACTGTGTGTACGTCTATCAACAGTATAATGCTACAGAACTTGCACCAAAAAAGTCAAAAAACAGACTTTTCCCTTTAGCCATACTAAATGTCTGCATCATTAAGCACAGGTCAGCCTTCACCTAATTTCTCACCATGTTACTTGCACATTGTTGATAACGTATTTTTTTCCCGAAACCATTTATATCACATTGTTACTTGCATGTTATTGCCATCTGCACATCTGTTTCTACTATGTATCATACTGCACCTCTATCTCAACCTACTGCACCAAACATTGTGGTGTGAAAAAGTTTCGAGACTAATGGTGCTAACTGGTGCTATTCTGACCACGCTCTGCGATTTCATCATGGACAACAAGTTAGAAGAAGGAACAAAGGTGAAATTCTGTGTGAAAAGTTTGACAAACAGCAATGCTGCAACGAGTCATTCGAGATGTTTTGAATGGCACACGCGCTTCAAGAGAAGAAGAACTTCACTGTAAGACGACGGGAGATCAGGAAGACTTTCAACAAGCTCATCCGGTCAAAACCATTTGGCTACTTGTGCATGATGATCATCGTAGAACAATCCACGAGATCTCTCTTCCGCATCCACCCTACTTGCCAGATTTGGTTTAAAGGTCCAGTTTAAAGGTCACTGTTTTGACACCATTGCGAAGTTCCAGCATGAATTGCAGAAGGTGCTTGACATGCTTCAAAAAGAAGACTCCCAGGACACATTCCAGAACTCACAAGAACCCTGGGAGCACTGTATTGCTGTGCAAGGAGACTATTTTAAAGGTGATAGTGTGTCATTTTTTTGTTTATTTACCCCTTAATCACATTTGAACTAGTGATACACACCATACTGTTCACTTTTATGTACAGTGTACATAACTGCTGCCTCATAAATAATTTTTCTGCTATTTGCAGTAATCGTTGAAACTAACTGCATTTCAATTTGCCTGTTCTTGTACTCGAGAGTGGCAATAAAAGAGCTGGAGAATCTTGGTGCAACATGGCCTCATTCTTGACTCGATTAATATGAAAAGTTACAGAGGTTGGGGTTCAAGGTGAGGATAGTGGAATAAAATCATCTGCCCACTGAAAGGCTTGTATCTATGTAAACGTTCTAATATTTTAGCGTACACATGGATTTGGCAGATGTTCCTCATATAACTGATTTTAAAACCGTGTGCAGTTGGTGACACAGTGAGGTTTTCTGTTAAGAGATTTTCATTTCGTATTGTTGGAAGGATTCTCCAGTGTCAGCGCTGTAACAGTCAGATTCACATTGAACATTACTGATACCGGAAAGTTTTCAGGATGTAGGCCATTGTTGTTTTTGTGGTTAAAAAAAAGGTGTGCTTTCTTATTTACTTCATGAGAGAGAGATAGTACATGAGGCTGGAGAAGGAAGAGTGGTTTATCGCAAGTAGCAAAAGAAACCAATTTATTTGATAGAATTCTTAAACTATTACATGCAACTACAAATACTAAAAAGTATTACATGTCACGCTTTATTAAATAAAATGAATAATATTGAAGAACTGCTGTTGTATACAAAATAATAATGATTTGAAAGGTTATGTCTCAATTAAAACATTTTTATCTTCCCATAACAGCATGCCTGTTGTCTTTAATTCCCAACACTATTAACTGCCATGTAGTGCATTCTAACTCAATTTGGCAATTCTAACTTTGGTTGTTTTTACATTCGCACTTTTTTCCCCAATGAGAGTGACTCCAGTGTGTTTGCTCAACAGTGAAAGCTGTTCTCGGTGGATCTCTGTTCCACTTGAAAACATTAGTCTGGGATTTACTTCAAATAAACTTTGATGTGGACTTCAGCATGTACAAAAGCATTCTGTTATTCAGACTGAACTGTGAAAAACTTGCTTTGTAGTCTCCACAACAGCAGCGGAAGACAAGGAGCGGTCTCCATGTGCACAGCGTCAGTATTATACATTATGATGCAAACATTCGTTCGTTTGTTCATTTGTTCCCTGGACAAAATGTTTTATTTTTTAACTGTTGGAAAAAAAGTCAAAGAAAAACAACACATAGCATAGTATTTTCTACTATTTCCGTTCTCTTAATAGGCAGTTCAGTTACCCAGTGGTCAACATTGCTGTGATTATATGCGCATCTATGACAGGCTGGAGCTGATTAAGCCAAAATATCCTTAGTACACCATGACAAGGGTTACTGAACCATGGGAGAGCGCATGGAAACCAAGCCAATCAAACACAATATGTACATTCCCACGATGCAGATGAGCCAATTATGCCAGATCTCGGATGGAACACGACTCATGATTGCACTCCAGGATCGCATTTATTTTTGCTCTGCGAAACCCCAGAGGTCATCTAAAATACAATTACTATACATGTGCAATGACAGGGCAAAAGGGCAAAACTCCCCTTAGGTTTAATTGTGCAAGTTTCTGTCTACATACTAATGATCGACATTATAGAAGCAGCTCAACCTTCAAAACACTCATTGATCATGAAGCCACTTTTTTTCCCCCAGCAGATGGTGTGTATAGATATGGCTGTCTGTGCTGCTGAGGAAAACCTGGAGACACACAGTGAACTGTAATCTGGACCACATCCAGCTTACTATAGCTGCAGCTGAGATAACACTCATCCAAAAGCCCCTCTAGTTTAAAAAAACTCTAGGCTACACTATACACATTATGCTAATCCATTCACACCGCCACTGCGATGTTTGTGCCAGAACATAAATAATTAGTGTAAGTGGCGTAACATTTTGTCAAATCAAAAGCTGCTGCCGCTTTATGGCAGTGCACATTAATTACAGAGCCGGACAAAGAGTATTATGTTCAATGAACTTGCGCCTGATTATCCTTTTTTTTTTTTTTTTTTTTTTTTTAAAGGATGACAGTTCATTAGTAGTTTTCAAAGACAGGCCTTTTCATCAAAGTTTGCATCATTTTTACTGTGCGTTTTATGGGCTTTGATGTCTGGTACGACATATTACTAATTAATAGCAAAATAACAAGTAACGCCAGCCACCCATGCATTTACTTCATCTCTTCCTGAAAAATGACTCAGAGCTGGGTCTAATGGATTTTTGAGTACCACTTTTCAGCGACAGATTTGATAGTAGCTATAACTGATAAACAGGGATGTGGTTAAAAAAAAAAAAAAAAAAAAAGATGGACACACTCTTAAACAACCATCTGTAAAGCAAGACAATGTTGTTTTTTAAGCTCTTTGCCAACTACTTCAATTAATTTATAGGGACTGGGTGAATCCACCAAAAAAAAGAAAAGTCATGAATAAACTTAATGAGGTCGAAAATACAGTAAGACAGTGATTATTGAAGTAGCAATATTGCATCATCATTTTTAATATCAATATTATGGAATGTTGTAATTTTAACATCTAGAGTTCAACTTGATGTACACATACACTACAGGAAGCTTCTCTCCTCAACACATCTCTAATGTAAAGATGAATAGAGGGTCCATCATATTGAATTATTACAAACGCACTGGATTAGGTAAAATGGAAAAGCTTCTTGACCAGGCTTCTAGCATTTTCTTTTATGATTAGAGGAGGCTGGAACCCAACTATTTAAAAAAATTATTACAGCTGCCTAATGAAAAGGATTGGCATGCCTGTATGTTGGAGCAGATATGAGGACACGCTAACTAGCATGCCATTGCTCGATGATAAAAAGAGAGCGAGAGAGAGCGAGAGAGCGCAAGAGAGGGTGTAAGACGAGAGATAAAGTGAGAGACAACAAAAGAAAGCAAGATGGGAGGACAGTATCTCACTCTGCCATGTGAACAAATGAAGAGCGGAATGCCAGGAGTGTCCTTGAGTCGTTAAAAGATAAAGCGAAGGCAGAGCTTCTTCTATCTCTCACTCTCTCTGGCTCTAAATGAGTCTCTCAGAGACGAGGAGCAGATGATGGAAGAAATGACTAATAAATCCAGAAGGTGTGAGGGAAATGAAAAGATGTACGGATGGTGAGGCAGAAGGGGGTTGAGTTAAGGGAGATAAGAAGCTTAGGCTGATAGAGTGGAAAAGCGAGTTAGAGCGTAACATGCATGAGGGAGATCAGAAAAATCGGGGTGGTGGTGAGTGGGACTTCAAGAGTTCAAGAACTTAATCTTCCCGCTGAGACCATATGTGTGTGTATTTACAATATGTTGGTGAACTAAAAACATACACAAAGATCAGCCATAACATTAAAACCAAATGTCTAATATTGTGTAGGTCTCTTTTGTGTTAGCAAACAGCTTTGACCTGCCAATGATGGGCTCCACTGAAAATGTGCTATAGTATATGTTGTTAGAAAATCTTTTAAGTCTGGTAGCTTGTGAGGTGGAGACTCGATGAGGAAAGTAGACACTCAAGTCAATACCTTGAACTCATTGTCATGTTCCTCAAATCATCGTAAACAAGTTTTGAAGTGTAGCAGCAAGCATTATTTTACTGAAAAAGACCTCTGCCATTACAGAATAATGTTGCTACGAAAGCTCTTCAACAATGTTGAAGTAGGTGTTATGTATCGAGGTAACATCCACACAAAAGCCAGAACCTTTGTTTTCCAAGCAGAACACATAGCCTTTGCCGTCTTTCCACAGTGCATCCACAAAATGCAAAAGAAAATAAGATTCATCAGACCAGGCCACATTCTTCCACTGCTCCATTGGACAGTTCTGCTTATACTTATTGTAGGTCAGCAGTGGATGGTGAGGTCAGCATGAGCACTCTAACCACTCTGCTGCTACATAGACCCCTGTGAAGCAAGCAATTTATGCTTTTTCAAGCAATTTATGCTTCAGTAGCTCTTTTTGCCTTTCTGACCCATTCACCAATTGTCCTTCCTTGGGCCACTTTTGGCAGGGACTAACTGCTACATACCTAGAACACTCCAAAATACTTGCTATTTGTAAAGAATCGTCTTCTACTCATCACATTCTCTCTGTTGATTAAGTGACCCTACGCTTGCCTATTTTCCCTGGTTCCAACAAATCGGCTGTTCACATGTTGTCAGATGCCAATGTATCCTACATATATTTATACCCATCATTTACAACAATAACAACATTGCAACCACAGACAGGTGAAGTAAAGTGTGTGTGTGTGTGTGTGTGTGTGTGTGTGTGTGTGTGTGTGTGTTTATATGACTGTGTAAGAGAGAGTTTGTGGCAGCATGACCAGTATCACTGAGCGGAAAATGGATGAATGATTAGCCGCTGCTACACCCAGCCTGAGCCAATCAGAGATGACAGCACTGCCTCCATGCTGAATCTGAAACAGGACGAAAAGGGGGAGGCATGAAGAGAATGGATAATCCCAAGGTTACACAAGCTCACTGTGAAGCGAGAAAAGACGCAATAGCCATAACTAAAGGCAAGATTTTTGAAAGTTACTAGTTGATATGCGATGAAATGAAGGCAGAGAAGGAAGGGAAGACAGAGAGAGAGAGAGAGAGAGAGAGAGAGAGAGAGAGAGAGAGAAAGGGAGGGAGAGTGAAAGAGAGATTTCATCTTCTCTTCAAGCTGCATAAATTTGGCTCTCTCCACAGGAGGTCTGCAGGGTTTTAAAGCACTTAGAGAGGAAGAGGATGGCTCAGAGAGACTGAAGAACAACCCCACATGCCTCAGTTGAACGCAACACCACAAACTCAACTGCAGCATCAACATCGGCGTCACCCTTCAGGGTGGAACGACAGGATGTAAGAGATACAGATGCAGCTGGGAGGTTACCCGAGGGTCAATCATGACCGCAGTTGTACATAAAAAAAATATTTTTTTTCCAGTAAAAGTACTTCATGGATACAGAAATGTCATAATGTAACTGCCATACTTTTAGTGTTTGTTTGTTTGTTTGTGTGTGTGTGTGTGTGTGTGTGTCATTTGCATCCGCTCTCATCTTCATGCATCACTGTTCATATCACAGTGTGTGTTAGTGGAGAGCACAGTGAATACAATTATACACACAACAGGCTGCAGACAAGATCCGCAAAAAGGGACGAGGCCGACCTTATGATAGATTATATCAGTTTCTGAAGTTTTCTGCTGCAATTTGGCAAAATATTTGAATAAAATCTGGATAAAATAGATTTTGACGCTGGTTTTAAGCGTGAAAAATGTATTCAGATTACTAGCTACTAGTTCCTATGAATGTACTTCTGAGCACAATAATCAGTTTGATTGCTCACATTATCTTTTTAAACACCACCAATTCAGTTATCCCACCACTCTATAAGTGAGCAAATCAAAAATAACTCTTTGATCATACAATCAGTTTACTATAGTCTGGAGTGTAAAGAGTATCTGAAAATCATATTGAGTAGAAGATACCTTACTGCAAAAATTACTCCATTCTGATTCTCATTCGTGTAATATTCCAATCAGCTAGCCATCCTTTTGTGGAATGCTGTGATCGATCTAAAAAAGCCCTAAGACTGGTCAGGATTATCAATTAATACGATTAATACACAATAGACCTTTACCTGTTTCTGTGCTAGCTAAATACTGAGTCTCTCTCCCCACAGAGTAGGTTTCAACTCCAAACTGTTCTCTGGGACGACCAAAAAAACAAAAACATTTCCTTTTTTCTTTGCTTCTGTGTTCATGTGGAAATGTTTCGTAAATATTTCCTAGCTCTCTTTTTATGAAATCTAATCAAGCAGAAATCCCAGAGACTCCCCAAGCCTTTTCTTTATATAACGTTTGTGAATAATTTAGCGCAGTAAGACGTTAAATAAAGTAGGACCTTCGGTAAATAAATCGTCCTCTTCGCTAGGTCGGAGAACAGGAGTGTTAAATCCAAGGTGGCAAACAAATTATTAAACAGACTGTAACTCTTGATAAAAGAACACCGCTGGACAGTCTCAAACACATATACACATACACTTCCTTTAGAAAAAGACTGCAAAGAACATCAATCAGAATATGTACATTCCTCTGATAGAACTCAAAAGGATCCAGGATGGAGTCTTACATGACAGTGAGCACGACACACGGGTGGGTGGAACAGGCTGCGCATGATCTCAGATGTTTTATTCATTTATAGTTGAATCATGGGCTTAACTGCAAGTTAAATCCCTTCTTCGTTCCAAGTTTAGGGCAAACTGGCCTCATTTCTGAGCCAGTTCCCGTTTCACACTTCAGTTGTGAATTGTGTGAATACAAACCGTCTCATAAATATGTATATATTAGGGATGTGCATCTCCATAACTGAGGCCAATGCTATTCGTATCTCGATGCATACAATATGACACATTAAAGATACATATAAATCATCCACTGATGCGATGTGATGCGATTCACCCCTATTACTATGCAGTGTGATCCGTTTTTGATTTGATTCAACACAATGTGATTCAATGCAATTCAATGCAATGGGAAAAATATGATGGTACACAATTCAATATGTTACAGATAGTTCACTTTTATTTCTTTGGTTCAGACAGACAGCAAATCGTAAATATACTTAAGAGCAGTCTTATAATGCATAGCCCTATCACAAACAGGCCTTTGTAATGGGAAAAGGAAAGAATAAATATTAAATGAAACCAGACTTTTTTTTTCCTGTTCTGTTTTGAGGAAGTTACAGCTCTACCTCTGCCATGTTAATCTGTATTCTATGTGACTCTCAGTGTTGTGATATGTCATATTCATGTAGCAGCAGTGGTGCTGAGAGAATGCGATTAAGAGAAGTGTAGTGATGAGAAATCAATCTACATATAAAATATTGGTCACAAATTATTGGTCGCTTTCTAAATTATAAAAGTAGAGCAGATTTTTAAACAAAAAATGATGCATTGTGATACAAATGTCAACTTCTATTCGATGCACACTTTTTAAAATAGATGCTCGTTAACTTTTATGCCGATGCACCAATTTGAATTGGTAAATCTTACCGTCCCTACGGTATATACAGTCCATAGTACCGCACACGGAGGGCACTATAGCATGTAGTTCATTTATACCTGCATTTACCCCTCTTTTTTTGCAAGGGGGATCTTGCATACCCCTTTGCAAATGTGCATTGTACCCCGATCAGGCTACCAATTAGCATGCAAGCTAATTTGTAAGTTATATAATGGTCACAAATGATGACCAACAGAGTTGCCATTAGCCAGCTCTAGTTAATGTTATTCTTTTTTTCTTTTCTTTTTTTGGTGCACAAGATTTCCTGTGAGAAAAAAAAAAATCACCAAATAATCTGAAATGCAGGCGTCTTTCTTATTTATATATTTCTACTGTTCAGAATGCCTTTGTATTCAAACTTAAACATTTGAAGCTGTACCTTCACTTTCTGCCCGAGTATTTTTAGAACGGTGTCTGGAGTTTAATGCATTCGTGACAACTAGAAACGCTGAACTTTCTGGCTCGTAACTTCCTACTTCCCACCTAAGAGCTTTCAGTGTCTCAGGTTTTTAAGATTGCGAAAAAAATGACAGACACTGACAGTAAGTGAAGGAAAAAAAAAATTTAATTCTAGCTCAGAGCAGACTCCTGGGTTCCCAAGAGGAAAAGTTGAAGTAAATCACTGGTTAAATAGATTTTCATTCGACTCAAGATTAAGTCCCAGTTAGCACTTGGTGATGAGTGCAGCATTATTTAAACCACACCTGTTTATACCTCAGGAGACAAATATGTGGCTCTACAGTAGGTTTGCCAGACTGGATGAATGTTTTGTAGTCATCTTGACAATTGTCATATTTACTCAAAAAAAATGTTTTATTTAAAACTTAAATTATAGTAATTATCCAATATAAACTACAACACTAAATGCCAAAAAGCATTATATCCATACACATTGGTGTATATAAATCAATAAATAAAGCAGGTATGAGAGTATAGTAACACTTATAATCTCCAGAAATCGTTTAACTTCGTTGTTTCTGTTCTCCTGGCTCACTCCAAATCCCTCGGTCTCATCGCTGTCCTCTTGAGCTTTTTTTCTCTGACGTCAATTTCAAACGGTCAAAAACCCACCACTGATTTCCTGTCTCGTACATGCTAGCGTTCTTCTCTGAATAATTCAGCGCTTTCTGCACTAAAAGTACGATCATGACATGCTTGACGCAATTTGTGCTGTTTTGAATCTAGAGCTGTCATTTCTCACTTCTCTCTCTCTTTTTCTTTCTCTCTCTCACACACACTCATTTCTTCCTCTCCAAACTTGACGTTGAGTTTCAGCAATAAAAGCAATGTAGTTAACAAAAAAAGAGAGAGCTGTAAAGAAATGCCCAAATCTTATAGTTTTGCTTTGGATATTACACCAAAATCTGAACTCGTCACTTTCAGAAACTTTATAATCTTCATAATTGTGGTGTAACTTAAAACCCTGAACATGAGAAGGGAACACATCCTGGATCACCCTCTACTATCAAAACTGTATTAATATTGAACTCGATAATGATCTGACACTTAATTACATCAGACAAACGCCAAAGTCAGCAGTAAAGACACTATAATCACTAAAATCAAAACTCAGTCACTTACAATAACAACTGTATTCTCTTCAGGGTTGCATTGGTACCAGGAACACCAGGCATGAGGAGGGAACACATCTGGAATAACCCTCTAATAACCAAACTGTATTAATATTCAACCTGATATTGATTTGACATTTAATTACATTGGACAAATTTCCAAAACTGCATTGAAGACACTAGATTCTATTTTATTAAACCAAACCTGATATACACCAGGCTTATATATCAGATATGTATATCAGAGGTGTCAAAAAAACGCATAAAGCATGCATTTCTGTTTGACCATTTTTATAAAAAATATGGATGAATATAAAAGAGGTGAATTGAAAATCTTCAAAGCAACACATATTTATTCATTAAGTCCTTTCTTTACACAGATTTATAAAAAAAAACTACACAGAAAAATCATATTCAAAGTTGTTTTACTGATGCACCAAGTATCAAATCAACCACCAAAATCTGCCATGATGCACACATCCGGAATTTAAAACCGTCCGTGTGGAAACATAGCAAAAGTTCAGTTTGGTGTCCAGATGAATTACGTAATTTAAAACACCATAATTACTTTAAAACATTTACAAGAATCTTTGTCATCTTGCTCTATGTTGAGTTTGGGTTCACTAATAATAAACATACATTTGCATGAAGTATCACTTTTTGTCCATGCTCATGTTGATTAGAGTATAAAAAAATTTAGGCTACATTTCGGACATGTGATTAAATTTCGATTAATCTTGAGTTAACTCATGACAATCGTGCGACACACCACAACACGCATAAAGTTTTTCTAAAACTAGCAGTGTTTGTAAATTGTTAATGAGTTGTTTATGTATTAATTGAGACTCCACTGTCAAAAACCGGTAGAACAAAGAGTCATTTCCTGCTTTTCAGTTATAATCCAGAACAAACTGTGAAACTGTGTCCCAAGTGCCAAGTGTCAAATTTCAAATGATTTGCATGTATGCACTTCTTACCTATTAAATTAGGACTGATTTCTTATTCAATTAAAATAACAATGTACCAGAGAAGCCTGCTGTCTGTCTATTTCAAATGAAATGATACAATTCAGCTTTTTAGTTCCACATAGCACTAATATTAAAGTAAACTATTTTTAGCCATTGTTGGGTCACATGCATTCATGTCCTAGATAAATATTATTAAATAGCATTTCGAAAAATAGGGATGAAAAGACTTTAGTACTAACCAGCATTTATTTTTTTCATAATGCATTAGCATATTTCAATTGGAATTTCTCCACACTTAGTCATAGCCTATTCCCAACGTCTCTCCTCTATTAAACAGCACTGACGCAAATCTGGAAAGGTGACTGAGTTCACACACAATTTTGTAGCTGTGTGTTTTTTTTTGTTGTTGCAAGCATCATCTGCTTGGTAAAGCAAGTGTGAAGGCAAGAACCTGTTGGTCCTTATGTGAGGTATGAAGAATAGAAATGCGTCTGTGTGAATAAGTTCAAGGTTTTCTGTTTCTGTATGCATGTGAAAAAAAGAAAGTGATACAGTGATGTAGAACTAATACTTGATCTGCCCCCTCACAACACAAGGTTCAACAATCTCTCGCTCTCTCTCTCTCTCTCTCTCTCTCTCTCTCTCTTAAATTCCAAAACTGCATTTCAGTGGTAAAGTCCTTACATCACAATAAAGACACTGAAAGCTCCTCCATGAGAGGATGAAATGACAGAAATCTGTGACACATAGTCCGTCACTGCTCAATGATGTACCCAATTAACTGTGTAGTACAACAGCTTCCCCTAGGCCTTCTGGATTAAATTCGCATAACTCACACACACACACACACACACACACACACACACACACACACACACACACACGTCAAAATGCATTGCGTAAAAAAAAAAAATAAAAAAAAAAATAAAAAATTTGGCAGCAATTAAATGACTATTGGTTTCAAGAGAAACAGGGGAAAGGGAAAGATTCACTGTCCCTGGTTACCCAGAAGTATGTAAAAAGTGCGAGGACATAAGTGACAGAAGACAGAATGTAGAGAACAGAGAACAGAAACAGTATGGCTCTGACGGCAGTCATGCTGCGGTGGTGTTTAGTGAGTCGTAGTTTCAGCATAGTCATGTATGCAATCCCTTGGGCACATGCAGTCATCCATAGACACTCATATATACTCAAAAGGTCCTTCTTAAATTATTTACAAATGTAGGACCCAAATTGTATAATAAATTAAATAAAATACCATATTATTTATATGTGAAAAAAGGACGTTGTAAAATTACCACAGGGTTTCCAAGTAGTTGCTGCCATTAACATTCATATGTAAATATTTGTTTGTACTGTAAAACTCAACTTTTACAGTGCTATCATATGTTAGCATAACAATATACAAGCATGAAAATGACTTAAGCAGTTTTAACTGCTGTTATCTTAAATATAGTCAGATCGTCAAAAAAATACACACAAAAAATAAACAAAAAAAATAAAACAACCATATTGTACTTTTTCTGAGTAGCTACCTAACTACCTTTGCTAGCTACATTTTAGAACATTGGCTAGCTACTTTAATGTTAATCTAATTGTTGCTCTTGTGCAAGATTAAGAACCATTATCAGTAAAAGCACCAGTCTGCAATGGTTTTGGTTGTCATTTTTATTTATCATATATATTTTCAAGTAGCTTCTGTAAGATGTATGGATTATTTTGATCTAGATGCACCAGCTAATCAGAGGCTAATAGGTGTCCTGTATAGCTTTATAGCATGTTTAAACCCATTTTATCTACTCTGGTTTGCTGATTTTGGTAAAGTTTTGTAAAAAGGTTCATGATGAAGGAAGAAAGGAAGGAAGGAAGGAAGGAAGGAAGGAAGGAAGAAATGAAGGTAATTTGTTGTGCAGTGGTGTCAACCTTTACAGTAATGCTAATAACACTTTAGTCAAAGAGATGTTAAAATAGCATTACAAGTTCATTTGAACAAGAATGCAATTATTTGCCCAAAATATCATGTAACAACATTAACCATATTTTAACTGTGAAATATTTTACCTCATTTACAAAAATCTGCAGGGCATTTGTAAACACTGTGCATGTTTACTAGCCTGCCTTATTAGATCTTTGCTCAGTTCTTTTCTATGAATAGTGTATATTACACATCTTGTCACCTTCTTTTTTTTTTCTCTGAAACAAGCATTTCTAACCACTGTTGGACCACAAAGTGACACTTTATTTCACATCTGAATGTATAAGATCCAATATTCTACTTCACAGGGTACTTGAAGAAAAATAATAACTGCCATCATGTACATAAGCTCCCAGATAATCATTATTGAATGGTATCGCTGTGAAGGACAGAGGATAGAGAGTGTACTTGTTAATCGAAAAAGGTGACATTGACCGCAGCTTTGAAGGAAACTACATAAAAACAGGCCATATGCAATAAATTCAGATTGCTCCAGCATTTTACAATTATGTGTGCTGCACAGTAAGAACTGAGCTCTGGTGCACGATGTAATACAGGAATATTGTAAGTATAAATGGAGCGCAACCTAAAAAAACCTACTCTTATTAAACCCAGTACTTCTACACTGCCCTCTCTGATTGCTGCCATTCAGTTAGAAGCCAGGGCTCAGAGCAGTGTGGCTCAGATGGGCTGTGCTATTTTCGAGAGGGCATTAAAAATTGAATCAATTGAATAAATCTTGCAAGCATCAAATGCTGAATCCAACTTGCATTTTGCCCAGGGCGGGTGGGGGGTTAATTTCCCTCGAGCGCCTTCCACCGGACACCTGCCCCTTTCATAGGTTAATGATTAATCAAATGCATTATTGATCGAGGCTGCATGAGAGCTCGCAAATCGTGTTTGACCCAGGTGCGAAGCTCAATTTTTCTGTAACTAAAAATAACAGGTATCTCGTAAAAGCCAGCCATTATAAAATAATACTAAATGTACATCTAAAAGTGAAAGCAGCCATCACCTGAGATGCACTGTCATTTCATGTAGAAATCTGTTCAGTAAAAATTTCAGGTATACAGCTTGGTGCACATACAGTATGTCTGATCATGAGATATGTGCTTTCCACACTGCTTTGAACCCCAGCCCATGGAGAAGAGGGGGGTAATGGGGTAAACTCCATGGAAACAGCGGTCTCCTGCTGCCCTTGGCGCTTCAATACAAAAAAAGATAAGGCCTTGACCTTGACGTGTGTCATTGCCACATGCTCAGCAGGCTTTACGCATTAAAGGAAGAATTATACAATTAGTGACGAGATTCAGGGCATGTGCTCACACATTAGCGAGATTCGCTTGATATTTTGTGCCCTTGAAAGCCTGGGTGTAGAAATGATTAACAAAATGATGCTAATAAGGGACATGGCACTGTTTTTTTCCCTTTTCTCCAAATGGTGCTTTTTAAATGCAAGTGGGTTAAAAAGCTTAGTACAGAAGGATGGCTATAGTTATTAGAGAGATGGCTTGAAACAGCATATATCAGCATAAAGATTGACAAAAAATGATTTGTATTCTGCACAAATACACTTCTCATATAGGTCACACTGGTTAAATGAAACAGCTTTATAATTTCAATACATACCGTGGCATATCTTTCAATTTCACTGGATGTTGCTCTTCACAGGATTAAATATGCTCATTTCGGAGAGCGTTTTTTGAAAAACTAGATGCATAAAGACACTGTGTCATGGAGGACAGTAGGCCAAACATGTAATGCAGACAAGTGACTCATCAGACTTTACACTAACAACTGAAGTCTTGATAAGAACACCTTCAACTTTGTCTGTTGAAAAAAACTTGGTGCTTTGACTCGATATCACTTCAAAGAGGGTTGTAAGCATTTTTACACGTTTCACTGTGGACCAGAAGAAGTTCAAAAATGCCAGTGTAGACAGATAGTGTTTTAAACTTGAAATGCTTTTTAGATCTGTTTAGATTCATGTGGACATAGCCTTAGAAGCTATGAGACTAAGGACAAAGAAAAAAAAGAGACTGAAATGTCACTTTAAAAAAATGGTTCCCCTTCAGAAAATGTCGCTAGTGTTCAATGTAAGGCGATATATGCTTTAGCTACCGTCATAATTGACCCCTAAAGATATCCACATAGTAACCAGCCACCTGACAAACTAAATTCTAACCACCGTTGTTGTTTTATAGGCTCACTAGACCAAAGATCATGAATTCACAGGTCAAGACTTATCTAAAAATGAACTGCTGTAAGACAGAAATAACCACTGCCAGAAGCAAATGTACATTTTATGTCCCGTGTCCTTTTCCGTTCAGTGAATTTCCATTTCTGCAGGGGGAATTTTATTCATGTTCGGTCTGACTACTACTGACTGCTACTTCAGCCAGAAAACTAGAAAGGCTTTCAGGTGGCTTATGTTTTGCCGTAGCAGCGGCTCAGAAATCATAAATGCTATTGCTGAACTTCTGCAGTTATTCATTTGGAAATATCATCTCAATCATATGATTGAGTCAGATCAGAATCCAGTCTGAGTGTAGAGCTAAGCAGTGAAGAGTTAACGATCTTACATAATCTTTTACACAACAGCAATGAACGATAATCAGTGAGCTTCATTTTCCTGTTTCGCTTTAAGGTTTTCTTTTCTGCCAGATTTAAAATGAACCACATTTACCTTAAAGCATATTATTCAGTACCTAATAAAGGTGTGTAGTTTTTGAAAGAGTTCTATGAGACTCTTGGGAATTTTATGGGCTAATTGTTTATTTGCTACTCTTCCACTGCCTTAATTTCAATTAGCTTCCTGGCCCAATGTTAAAACCCCCCCAATGCTGTCTATGTAATTGATTTTTCTGGTACCAATCAGCTTCCTATATTCCCTTTACTGATTCTTCTACACTGATTTTTTTTTTAAATGATAGGGACTTTAAGTGACATCTGAAAAGAATAGAATTAAGTGGAAAGAAGAAAGAGCAATTGTAAAATATTGAATAATAATGAATTGAACAGTAGCATCTACAAGATTTTCTAATACACACTCTTTCAAGCTAATCACTCACGCCCACATCCTTCTAAAGTGCACGAGTCAATAAGATGGACTGAATAGAAACCCACTCACTCAACATTAATAACACTAGTAAGAGTTACTGCATGGCACACGTAGGAGGTCTATCATCATTCCCACTTCATGCAAATTCGGGAAAATGATTTTAAAAGCCCTACTAGAACAGACAAACGGGTGTGTAGGGTGTGTCTGCCCAGACTTTTTAATAAAAGTTTACTCATTCGGCCTAGGGCCAAACGGAGGTGTACCTACACACTATATCTGGCTTTATGGACCCCAAAGACAGGAAATGAAGTAGTGCAAGACAAGATTTTGCACATGATATCCAGAAAAATGACATGCATGCATTTCCTTCCTTCTGAACTACTCCTATACTCAGGAATGTTTAGGATGCAAACAATGTTCAGCGGAAGTGTATACACCATTTGTTGACATTTCCAGTCTGGCTAATCAGAACAGAAAAAAACAATGTATGATATTCACTGTAATTTGCTGATTCCGTACAGAACATTGGCGCTAAAAGGGGTTTTTGAAGGCCGCCATAATGAGACTGTCATTACGACAACAATTAATAAATCCACAACGGAAATACATGATGCTCATACAAATTAGACTTTGATTTGAAAACCCCTGAGCTCCTGAAGGACTAGCACTCTAAAGATCTTTTTTTTTCACATTTTATAACATTAAAAGGTGAAAGGTTTATGCAGTCTGCTTTAATTTAACACTCAAATTATACAGACAATAAACATTAAATTCTATACAGAGCCATGTCATGTCTACAGCTCATGTGATTCTTTTTTTGCTTATTTTGCATCTATTGTTATTAATTCAATCCCTAAGGCATGATCTGGAGCAAAGAACTGTCTTATTATGAGAATTGATATCATCATTATAAGTCCTACAGTTTTGTTTATTAGTAATCAAGGTCTTGTAACAGACACATCACTGTAAGCAATCAAGTAAATGTAAATAAGTGAATACATTTTTGAATGAAAATTACTTGCAAGTTAACAAATACAAAACACCAACTAGGTTCATTATTCCCATCAATGCTACACTTTCAAAACAGAGTTAGGACATCTACGTGTAAGGGGTGGAGCTTTCTTGACTGACAAATAAATGCTGCTTTCAGAGATGCTGCTAAGTTATGTTTGACATTATTAGCTCTTTTTTTTATATGTCTGAACCAAAGACCTATCGCTTTACATCAGTAGCTTCTTTGTATGTATTTTTTATTTATCATGTTGCTGGCTATACATTGAGATGCAAATCGCATCAGGCTCAGTTGTGGAGATGCACATCCCTACAAAATAGTATACAATCAAGTAAACAGATAAAATCTTTAACGTAGAGCTCATGATTTCATTCAAACAGTTATTGTAACTACACTCTACAATATCAAAGTAGATTATTTTAAATTACGTTTTATGGACCTCCCCAAACTGGACATTCTATTGGACGTCTTTGGAAGTGGTAGTCATCATTACAATGCCCCTGTGCATAAATCCTGCTCCATGGAGATATGGTTTACATGGTTTGGATCAGAAGATCTTGAGTGGCCTGCTACAGAGCTCTGACTTCACCCCTACTTTAAAAAAAATGGTTATTCTAAAAGCAAATGGAGACTAAATGTAGAATTGGATGTTCAAAAACACAAACGAATTTTATGGTCATGTGTCCAAGAACTTTTTTTTTTTGTTATATATTGTATGTTGTATATTGAAAGTCTCATCAGACTATATTATTTATACAGGAACAGCTAACAAAGGAACATGTCTGTGACTGAAAAAAAACATTATACAAACTTGTGTAAGCTTTGCTATGATGAAGTTTTCTATGAGGAGGCATTTATTTAGCATTTTTGGAAGGAGTCTCCAGTATCAGCACTTTGTGACCTTCAGGGGTAAAGGTTCAATTTTACAGTTTCATATATGGGAAGTATTTCAAAAGGGAGAATATCTGAGTATAGGAGCTTTTCAATAACATGACAAGCTGTATTTAGTCTTATTGACTTCAAGAATGTGAAATATGGGAGGCTTGTGCCCGAGCAACTCTGTTTATTGCTGTTTATAACGAAGTGTCATTTTATTTTCTATTTCTGAATATTATAATGAGGATTAATATTGGAATCATTTTGCAGATATATTAACTACCACCTTATACTGCAAATGTTTGAAAATTTCATAAATATTTGGACGTTTAATGTAATTCTATTCTTTAAAAAAACCCAAACGGTACAATCATGGTCAAGGCGAGAAACAACAGCCTGTAAGGAATGTCACAACACTGATGATAAAATAATCAGACATAGTGGACTGTTTAGGACAACGAAACTGATCTTGATGAATTCGGGACTCTAATACAGTCACACTCTCTTGGGCTGTTTGTGATATTCTTGCCGCTATTTGAAGCTACTCCCGTTTCCCTGTTTAAAGGTCCTGATTGAACAGGGCAACACCGGGAAAGGACCTGTCAGACACACTCCTGCTGATAATGGCATGGTTGAGTGAGTCAAGGGGGTAGAGTGCAAGAACGTGCAACACACACACCCACCCACACACACACACACACACACACACACACACACACATGCAGGCACACAAAGAAGCCTATGTATGGGATTTGTCTAAGCTGTGAACGTGATGGTTGCACAGTGTTGCTGTGTGCACAGCTGTAGGTGTCAGTGTGTATGTGTGTGGGTGTGTGTTTGCTACAAGCTATTGTGCTCAGGTAGACAGACACACAAATGCATGACACACCAACATACACAGAGAAAAGCTTTTCTGCTTTTTGCATCTCGGTGTCACACATTGCACTGCCATAATTGCAGACCAGAGGGACCGAGAGCATCAGTGATGTCGGTGCTCGATCTCAGTTTATCATTCCACAACACAGCTCTATTTAGGGTGCAAAGATTTCTCTAGAATTTCATTTTAGTGGAAGAATTCATTCCTCGTCTGAAAAAAACGGAAATCGTTTTAGCTGTAATATTTAGCCCATGCATCAAAAAGCAGTAAACATAAAGCAACCCGTGGATTTGGCAAGAAAATATTTGCTCAAACTTCGGAAGGTTGCTGAGCAGCGGAGCAGAGCGATTAGGACAAGATCAGAGTGTTTAAGCTCTTACAGGGAAAAATTGATCGTTCCAGATTTTTTTTTTAATTTGTAGATCTCGTCTTGCAATAGAGTGTAAAAAATATGAAATATAGACAAATAAGCATTTTGGTAAGAAATTCAGAAACAGTGATTTTTATATTGCTGGAAATAACACTTTATTAATTTATATTTATGCCAACTTCCAGAAGTTGCCATTCAGCCCAGTCGGCTGTTACATGCAATCACTTTGTAATTGATTATCAATGATATGTTAATATTATGTTAATGAGATACGTCGTATGGTTCAAAACTGAAACATAACTGCAAGGGAAAGGATTTAACATCTGGAAAGAACAGATCGATTAGTGAACAAATAGATGCCATTCAATTACATTCAGGTCTCACTACAGTCCATTATTCTTATGGAGTTTCTTTATATTATAGCAACATTTCTAAACAAAGATGACTCTCGGGTTATTTGATCGATTCACGTATTAGGTCTGATCTCATCCAGTTGTTGCCCAGATGGGCAAATGATCAGGTAATCAATAATCGTTCATTCCTGGTCAGACACGCAATCTTTAAGCACAGAGTTTTGGATTCCATATATTATATATGTTCTATATATATTCAATATATTACTTATAGTGACATGTTCAGGCTGAATTAAACTTTTCTGCAGCTATGTGTTTAAGAGAGAAAAAAATAATAATAATAACTTTACTCACCAACAGCTGGAGCGTGCCTCCTGCTCCGGCCACATCTGTCTGTCGGGGTAAGAGTATGTATGTGTAGGTATTTGTTGGTGCGTGTGTGTGTGTGTGTGTGTGTGTGTGTGTGTGCTGTCGCGCGCTCCCGGTCACCTCTTTCCATAAGTCAGGCGACGGCGTCCGTGTTTCTCTTCTCTTCTGCTCCAGCTGTGTTTATGTGCGTGTGTGTGTGTTTTCCCTCAAATGCCAACCACTCCTCTCCTCCTCCAACAGCTTGATGTGTGTGTGTGTGTGTGTGTGTGTGTGTGTGTGTGTGTGTGTGTGTTGTGCGTGATAGGTAATGTGCAATAGGATGCAGCAACTAGTCTTCTCTAAACAGCAAGGACATTAGATATGGGAAATATATCTGTTCCTTTCTTTTCTCAGCCTCCCACCAAATGAGTCTCTCTCTCTCTCTCTCTCTCTCTCTCTCTCTCTCTCTCTGTTTTCTCTGTTTCTCTGTTCTCCGAGACGAGTCAAAGGGAGCGTCTCACAAGTGCGCCTGGGATTTAAAAGCGTAGACTGGTTAAGGGATTGTGGATAATCTCTCCTTTTTGAGAGAAAGGTCATTGATGTGCTACATCTGCTCGCATCCACAGCAGATTGTTTTCCTTCTCCCTCAAACCGTTTATAAAACGTTGAAGCCTATAAAAAGATGAGCTAAAAATATCCCTAGTGATTACTCAACTAAGGGTTGATAGAGCACCTCATCATTGGTTGATCCATTTTTGTTAAAGAGGTACAGTAGAAAGGGTATATTTCTCTACCTAGCCCATTGGATAAGCAGATCAACAAGAAACAGCCTGAACATCCACGAAGCTATTGAACAACTCGAGAACTATGAGAATGGATGCAATGGCTTAGGACTGCTGTTTGCATGAGCAGTTCTGCATTTAAGTACTGAACAGTTCACCTCAACAACTATAATACATTTGGTGCCACCAAGATGTGAATCACCAGTATGTGAATGTGAGGTTCTCTGCATTTAAGCACTAAACAGTTCGCCTCAACAATAACAGAACTTTAATAAATATACATTTGGTGCCACCAATTTGTGAATAGGTTCTCTGGTACCTCTCAAGGTTTCTTCCTTAGCCATTCACAGGAGTTTTTCCTTACCACTGTCACCACTGGCCAACTTCAACTAATCTGTCCTCTACATCTTCCTCTTTCAAACCAACTACCTGTATGTCTTCCCTCACCACATCTATAAACCTCCTCCTTGGTCTTCCTCTTTTCAGCTTTTCAGCAGCTAGCTTTTCCTAAAAAGAAATATGGATGTGAATATAATGGATATGAAATCAGTCAAATCTGTCCATTAATATCTAAACCAACTGTGTTTTTACCAATGAAAAATACCAAATCACAAACCTAAGCATTTACACTCCTAAATAGAAATAGGTCAGTGGTTGGGTTAAAGTGACAACTACATTTACAGCATTTGACAGACACCATTACCCAGAGCAACTTTAATGTAATTAATTCATACAACTGAGCATCTATTGGATTAAGGGGCCCAGGAGTTTGGTGTGGCTGGGATTTAAATTTATGACCTTCAGATCCAACATCCAATGCCTACTAAGCGTCCACCACCCCAACTCCACTGATTACTGTGTGTTATACACATAAACTGAAGGTATGAGACTGATAAACTTTTATAAATCTGCATGAGGCCAATGTCCATTGTTAAAAGTGCTATACAAATAACATAAAAATGAATAGAATTGAATATATTATTTAGATGAATCAAATGTGTTCTGAATGGATCCTAATGCAAATACAAAAATAGAGGCATGCTAACTTTTTTTTCCAGTCCTGCAGAAAATATCTGGGACTTCCAATTCTGTTATCTTGATATCTTTAAATGTGAAATATTGCTAGACAACTTTTATACAAAATGCAGAAATACACATCTAACTGATTAATTCTGTTTTTCACTACAGCACTGCTATGTGCCGGGACAGCCCAGTCTTACGGCATTTCATGATATAGTCACAAAATGTAATTATTTATTTGTGTTCATTGACAAAAATTTCTTTTTTTTTTCATGTCACTGAGGACGACTTTCTATGTAATGTATTTCAATAGGAAGTATTTTTGGTGTTTCCAAACAAAGTTTTATTTCTGCCACTGTAAACCACATTTCTCGTTTGTTATTGATATTTTAATCTCCAAGCACTATTGCTCAACATTTAAACATTTTATCCCTGTTTTTATTGCTTTATATTTTGTAAGCTACTCACCATTTTAAACCATCATCAGTGGTTCCTTCCAGCCAAAATACGGTAAAAAAATAAAAATAACAGTAAAAGTTTTACAGTAAAAATAATTTCCTGGTTAATTATGGAGAATGCGTTAAATAGAGACACCCACATTTATTACAGTATAACCCTCACCCTTGCCCTAAACCTATCCGTGTATTTTCTGCCCTATTCTCTGATAAAAATGAAGAAAAAAGATTACCTTTACCATTTCTGTCAGTATTACCCATGATCCTCTGACTCCCGTGCTAAGGAGACGGAGCCAGACAGAAGCAATCATGCTGAGTGACACGAAAAAAGAGGGAAATTCGTGGCCATAAACACGAATCAATAGATTAAAGGTCATGACTATAACATAAAATGTCATGAGTCCATGGGATCATGGACAGAGATTACGTTTCCCATAAGCCAATGCAGCATCACGTCGAATCATATAAACACATCTGAATCAAATCAGCACATCTGAATCACATATACTGCTCGCTAGCATTTGTATACAGAGTCACAATGCACTTCATTTATTGTCGGACAACTGTTGTTCATGTCGATGTTGTCTGTTAAATGAAAGGTGTCAGGTTACGGTCCTTGTATCCTTGTCAAAGTCATGTTGTGTTTCCTTGAGTTTTTTTGATTTGCACTTATTTAAATAAATCTTCTGCATCTGCATGACAGAATATAATAAACTGTAATTGAGCAATCTAAAGGGTGAGACATTTACACATGTAATGATGACACTGTTGACCTTTTATAAAAAATAATCGACTGCTCACTTTACTGCGCAAAAAAAATCTCATTTGACACTGATCATTTGTGTATGTGTGATTTTTTTGTCAGCCATCCAGAAATGATATATGTTTTTCTGTTTGATTTCCAGTGAAAAGCCAGTCTTACTTCAACAAATCCAACTGCACAAAGACATTTAAAGTCCATCCTTCAATGTGACGAATTGAGGTCACATCAGAAGTGGCCACCTTTGAGAATAGCATCACAAAAGAAATCCGCTTTGTTGTTTCGAGAAATTGAAGTCTGACAGCGCAATCTGTTTGGTCTTTCCCCTACTTTCGTGTTATCTAACGTTTGATGCCCTTTATTCACCCTTTAAAAACAAAAGACAAAAGGACAGTGCAATGCGCTAAAAAGAGCCACACACACACACACATATATACACACACATGCAACAGATGTATAATACATGTATGTACTCTTGTAATGTGATATGCAAGTAAGCAGGTATCTTACGTAGTGGTGCAGTATTCAGCAGATAATTAGGCAATCATTTCAATTTTGTATGTACATGTTTATGTATGTTTTTTTTAGTCATACAAACATATTGCAAGCTAGTGGCTAGCTAATTTATTGCTAGTTAGCAAAAATACAGCATATCTGATTACACAATGACGAGATAATCAGTGTTATTCACTTCATCGCTCGTAATGTTATAATGTCATTATTTTATGCCTGGTTGGTTTATGTAATGTAAAATAGTTCTGATCAAATAACCAACATTATTATAGATGTTGTAGTCTAACAATACCATGATAATAGCATGGGGGTGGTTGTACACACACACACACACACACACACACACACACACACACACACACACACACACACACACAAAAATAATCTACACACAAACAAACCCATGATGCAAACTATTGCCTTGTGTTTACACAGTTGAGATACCAATCCCTGTTTTCTCAAGCATTGTTTTTTTACCCTGTTTATTTTGCATTTTATCCTACCCAAGTCTGTACACTCATCACATATGACCCTTGAAAATTCAAAATTTAATATTCTGTACAGCTGCAATTTATACGCTTACCGCAATACTAAGTCCTACCACCTCTTCTTCCCTGGATGAAAATGCTGCAACTCCATATGCTATTTTTATCATTTTAGCTCTATGTTTATTGTACATTTTGTTTTATTCTATTTCAATGTAATTATATTCTATATTTCTGTATTGTAAATTCTATTTTATTCTTCCATTCAATTTTTTTTTCTTTAACTTTTATTTATTTGATCTTTTTCTGTTTTCCATTTCAGCTCACTGCACGCCTTCCTGTTTATGGTAATGCAGGTAGCAAGTAAAATAACCCCACCCCCCAAAAAAAAAAAAAAACTCTTCAGTATTGTTATAGCATTTATTTGCAAATGCAGCCGTCTCTTCTATCTGACTTACAGCGCCTTCTAAACACTGGCAACATACACAGGTAATCATTTTTTAATTCATGTTTTTATTCACCAACCAGCATTAGTTTTCTTTATTTATTAATATTAAAGTATCAGACAGTAATTAGTTGGAAATAGACCAACAACATGGTAGTCATTATTTATTTAAAGGAAAACAGGTCTGTTTGTCAAATGCTGGAACATCAAAATATGGTCACAAAACCAAAAATGTAAACTGTTACCAAATGAAATGATTAATGAAAAAGATAAGTACCCAATGTGTTTAACCCAGCATTCAAATGAACCCGAAAACCCAATATATTCCTTTTGTTTACATTTACATTTACATTTGCGGCATTTAGCAGACGCCCTTATCCAGGGCGACGTACAAAGGTTTACCATGGGAGATGTCAGGGTAAGGAGCAGACAGCAGCTGCAAGTACAGATATTCTTTATTAATAAGGTGAAAAAGTATAAACAAAAGCAAAAACAAAGCAACCAAGAAACCTGACCATGAAGCCGTAAACTGTGGAACATAACAACAACACTGGTAATACAAGCTGTGAGGTGCAAAATGAGACTTAAATGCATGTGCTGATGACTAGTGACAAGAAAACGGGTGTAATTGATAAGTAAAAAGTGACTAAGCTTTTAAATGATATGCAGGGAACTAAAGGTTATTGTAATTTGTGGCATTAATCATGGCAATAAATCAATGTAAAGAATATAATTACAAACTTTATGTTTACTTGTTATGGGATTTTACATTCATCAGTCTAAACCACTTTTCAAACTCATTCCATCTAAATAAATTTGCCAAAATGAAATTAAACATGAGCTACCGATTCCTGGGCGTCTCCCCAAAACATAAATAACCTAATAAACACCTTGATTGGAAGGTTGATTCAATCAATGTCACAAGCTTCTATGTCTTCGAGTAAAATTCACCACGTTTCACACTTTCGAATTAAAAATGCATTCATACGATTAAAACGTTGCATACGCCTAATGCTTGTTTACTTATTTACCTTGTTGATTATTTAGTCCGAGCACGCCTGAGGTCATAATGGATCATGAACAAGTCACAGTGCACTCTGAGGCAGGTTCTAATGAATTGAACAATATTAATATTTCAGTTTTCCCACAAAATTATATACATGTGCATTCAGATGCATTGCTTCATTTACACAGGCACTGGCCAGCCCTCAGTGATACATAAGGCAATTACCTACTTGCGTTTACTTGCCGCCCCGAACAAATAGCATTCTTTTGCTCAAAATCTATATGGCAGTGTTGCATGGAACGATAGATCAGGTCTGACAGCTCCATTAGGTTGAGCTTTAAACAGGACGAGAGAGAAAGAGAGGGGGGAAAAGTGGGACGAAGTACGAACACCGTCCCTAACGCACATGCCCTTATCAGCAGTGAGAAAGGACGTGCATGGAGTTCATAAGGAAAAAGAAAGTTCGAGTGAGAAAGAGATGCTGAGAGCTTGGGCAGGAATAAAAGCTGGAAAGGATGGCATTAAGGGTGCATTAGAGATGGGTGGATCAATCCTAAAGTATTGATGCTTTACATATGGAGAGGATTGATTCTGAGGTTAAAATAATGATCCTCGCTTTTTTACAGTGGATTTTTATAAACAAGTGAGTTTGATATTAACATGAATGGGAACTATTTCTTCTTCTGCTGTTCCTCTTTTCATTACACGAACAAGTCAGGGTTCTGTCATTCAGTCATATATCTTGGGATCACTGCGTTATCTTTATATATATATATATATATATATATATATATATATATATATATATATATATATATATATATATATATATATATATATAATTTATTATTTTTAATAAATTATTCCTATTTTGGAAATAAATGTAACAATAGAGAAATATCATCCATTAATATCATTAAGACAGTTTACAAAAATCCTGGTACTGTTATTAATTGGTGAAAATCAGATTGAAAATAAAAATAAGTGATATCTGCCCATCCCTAATTCATATGCAGTTACTGTCTAACATTTATAATGTGTCTGTAAACAACATCCTTGAAGGCGAGGCACTGCAGTTGAACAGGCTAGTGTTTTATTTTTCAACCTATTGACATCTTTACATTACTTTTTGTATTCATGTTTTAAAAATTCTACATTGACAGATGCAATCGTGGCTTCATCTAATTCAATTTACATGTTAAATTGCATACATAATAAAACCAAACATCTAGTACATTAATGTTGTTTGCTGTATGATTATAATTATTTCTGGAAAAACACTGTCAAGAGCAAAAGCTTTTACAAATGCATTTAATGGAATATCATTTCTGTTGTTCAACAAAACATAAGATCCTGCACCACTATTATATTTGAAAAAAAAAGCAGATTTTGTGCTCATTTTGCTATAACGGCATTAGTGATATCAGGGTTTGTTGTCGGGTGAGGAGACCTGATGCACGGTGCAAGTTGCAGGTCATCCCATAGGTGTTCAGTGGGGTTGAGGTCAAGGTTCTGTGGAGGACAATCGAGGTCTTTTACATCAACCTTGAAAACCCATGATTTCATGAAGCTCGCTTTGTGCACAGGGACGTTGTCATGCAACAGGTTTGGATCCCTTAGCACCAAATAAAACCGTCCGTGTGGAAACATAACAACAGTGTCCAGATTCATTTTGGAATATATATATATATATATATATATATATATATATATATATATATATATATATATATATATATATAGTGAAGAAAGGATGTCAGGTTATAATTTCCCTTCTTTTATATATATATACACATTAGTCAAACAGAAATGTGCGTTAATAAAATTTGTGCCGTTAAAATGAATTTGTGTTAATATGGTATAAATGCACTAATTTTGACAGCCCTAATATTTATGTATATTTCATTCATTTATTTTTATACATTGCAATTTGCACTTCTGGACTGATGCTGACGGCATTTCATTGGCTCTGTACTCTGCACAATTACAATGAAGTTGAATCGAATCAAATTTGATCTAATCTAATCTAAAACGAAGACTAAAGATGACTAAAAAACGATTAACCTCTTAATAGGGCAAATAAAGTTTAAGAAGGTACTAATATTTAAACCTTTGTTGTAGTCAAATGCATCGAAAACACACCCATCTGTGATTGAATTGTATTGGATGTTAGCAGGAAGTTATAATTTAGATGATAAGGTAACCTGAATAACATAAGGATGTTGCTTAAAGCAGTAAAGTATATGAGGATCTGTGTCTTCTTAGGATACTGTTACATGTTGGCTACATCCACTTAGAAGGTCATAAATAAATAAATGCATGAATAAATAAACAACAGAAACAAACAACAGACACAAAGCATGTCTTGGGTGACTGACCCCATTTAGCAGAGTGAGAATTTGCCTTAGCTTTGTTCACATCTTCTCGTTCACTGATGTTTTTTACTTTACCACCCTCTCTTCACGCATCCAGCACCTGATGCAAAGCACGTGTGCGTGCGTGTGTGTGTGTGTGTACGTGTCACACTGTTCTCTTCCCCCAAGGTTAATCGCTCAACCCTCCTGCCGGCTTTATAAATGTACAGGTTGGATATGAAGAGGAAGGGCTGAGCTGTCCGATTAATACACTTTGCCTTATAATTCCCAAAGCCATTGGAATCCTTTTATGTGCGAGACGTTAAAAAATGACCTGCTAAAAATAGGAGAGATTTGCTAAAAAGCTCTCATTCATTATTTCCTAATGGGGATGTTGAGAACTAATTATTGATGAGGCACTACAATATGACCATGTCAAAGAGTATGATGAAAAATGTTTGCAATCTGGAAAAGAATCCACTTCCCATCCATAGTGAAGGTGACAGCCGTGAAACGCCTGATTGGCTCCTCAATAGCTCCATGCCTTTGCATTGAAGAGAGAAAGATGGACTGTTTTTCCCCTTCTTCAAATGTCAGAGTCTTTACTGGTCTCGCTCTCATTCACACTCTGTGTGTGTGTGTGTGTGTGTGTGTGTTGAAACCCTCAGGAGACGACGTGCTCTGCAGCAGCGGCTTTGTCGCTGAGCCTCTACAGCCATGAGGTGCATGTAAATGTGCCACTGCAGTTGCGCTACTGCACAACTGCGGACGTTTTTTTTTTCTGATTCAGACAACCGCATTGGCGAACCTACATCTCCTTGACATCGTACTTGTTACAGTTTATAGAAACTTCAGATTTGTGCCTGAAATATATGAACCAGAGAAAGATCACGAAATCTTATTTTAATTCAATCTTGCAGAATTTGGAGATTTGTTTTCGAAGACTTCTTTAATATTCCAATGTGTTATGCATTTGATGTATTCAGGTGTTTGGTAAAACTGTGGAGAGTCTCTAAACATGTTTAAGAGCTTCATCACCTCCGTTTTGCCTTTCCTTAACAATTGAGCGTATAGGTAATCAAAACACTTCACATGAGCAGTCATTACAACCATCGGTACCATATTTATATACCCAAAAGATACGCATCAGTTTATGCGGTCATGTTTATGCGCACCAGCAGAAATTATATAACAGGTTTAGATACAGTACAGACCAAAAGTTTGGACACACCTTCTCATTCAAAGAGTTTTCTTTATTTTCATGACTATGAAAATTGTAGATTCACACTGAAGGCATCAAAACTATGAATTAACACATGTGGAATTATATATGGAATTATATACATAACAAAAAAGTGTGAAACAACTGAAATATGTCATATTCTAGGTTCTTCAAAGTAGCCACCTTTTGCTTTGATTACTGCTTTGCACACTCTTGGCATTCTCTTGATGAGCTTCAAGAGGTAGTCACCTGAAATGGTCTTCCAACAGTCTTGAAGGAGTTCCCCGAGAGATGCTTGGCACTTGTTGGCCCTTTTGCCTTCACTCTGCGGTCCAGCTCACCCCTAAACCATCTCGATTGGGTTCAGGTCCGGTGACTGTGGAGGCCAGGTCATCTGGCGCAGCACCCCATCACTCTCCTTCTTGGTCAAATAGCCCTTGATGCCTTCAGTGTGACTCTACAATTTTCATAGTCATGAAAATAAAGAAAACTCTTTGAATGAGAAGGTGTGTCCAAACTTTTGGTCTGTACTGTACATGTCAGAGCCCAAATGTCTTTACCTAAACTTAAGTGAAAAATTGTAGTCAGTACTTCAACTTTTACCAGAGTCTTTTAAACATGAGTATCTGTACTTCTACTTGACTGTGGCTTGGCATCTCGGGCTTTTAGTAAAGCATCTGTTTCTGTCATGACATTCCTAGGATAAGTTTCAATGGCAGAGGATACAGAGTAACAACAAAGAGATTTGATTTTATGTTTAAGAAACCAATTCAGTCAAGGGACAAACAAAAACACACATACACAAACAGTCTCGTACTGACGCAAGCAAAGCTGTATTTTACACCCTTTCTGAAAAAGGGTAGTGTGTAAAGTTCATCATGCTTTGCCTTTGCACAGTTTATTTAGCATCAGTCTTTATGTTCCAAACAACTTTGTTTCTTTGCTGAAAAAATGCTGAAATGATTCCCTTAAGCAAGTTCACTTCTTTCTCAATAACACACTGAAATGAGTCCCTGAGGTCACAGATCAATAGACCTCTGGCCTCTGTTTCAGTAAAATAAAAAGAGAAAAGGACTGTAAGAGAATGGGAGAGAGACGGAGCGAGAGAGAAAAAGACAGAGAAAGACAGAGAGAGATGCACTTTAGATGTGAGATTGCAGATGATGCTGCCCTGCGGCTGCCCTCCTTATCTATCTATCTATTTTTTTTTTTTTTTTTTTGTCAAATGTGTGGGTGAGAAACAACATTTAACAATATAAATAATGGGTGTATGTGAGAGACAAACAGAGAGAGAGAGAGAGAGAGAGAAAGAGAGATGCATTTGCCTTCACAAAATTTAATCAGAAAATTTGATAATAATCAATGTATATAGACATTCCGAGTGCCTTCTTTCACATCACCATGCCAGTGCGCTGGTGATCATTATTTCAGGCAAACAGCTAAACTATGACTCAGAGTGTCAGTGCCAAAGCAGAAAGTGTCCAGATGGATCGCTGACAGTCTGATATTTATTGATCTATTATTGATTGAAAACTGGCACATCTCCTGAAGACTGTCAGATGATAAGACTGCCTTAACTGAGCTTGTGAGTATTGAAAGCCGTCCTGCACTTACGGTGAAACTTTTTCGGGGAATAAATCATTTCATTTGAGTCATTTAACATTTGAAAATTCTAAAAAGTTGAAAAAGTCAGTAGATCATTTGTGATTGTGTCACACATACAGTATAAAAATCAAGAATTAATGCATCATAATATATGATAACCAATAGCGACAGACAATATTCATTACAAAGTAGAGGGACTATGCATTCAGTGATGTGTAAGTTTAAAGAATCTGCTTTAACTCTAATCTAGCTCAAACATGCTCATATTTATACAATTCCTTGGGCTCCTAAAAGCATGGACATTGGTACATGGGTAGGCAAAGGGCAGACAGAGATCAGTTCCTCCTGTAAACTTTATCCAGCTTTATTGGGTACCATAAAGTTGTAGATATTTTTGACCAAATTTGTAAAGAGAAACTGTAAAGAAAAGACTGTGTTATTATATGCCAGTTTGTTTTTGCTCTTAGAACCTGCTCGCATGCAGTGGACCTTCCTCTTTTCCTCCTTCCTGGCAGCTCCATCCTCAGCATTATCCAACCGATATATCCCATGTCCCTCCTCTGCACATGTCCAAACCATCTCAATCGAGCCTTCCTCACATTTTCTTCAAAATGTCCTACATGCGCTGTCCCTCTAATAAACTCATTTCTAATCCTATCCATCCTCGTACCTGCCAATGAAAATCTCAACATCTTTAGCTCTGCTACCTCCTGCTGAACCTCCTGTTTTTTACTTAATGCCACTGTCTCTAGATCAATAAACACACAATGCAATTCCTTCTGACCTTCTCTATACTTCTCCATCAACACTCTCAGAGCAAATCTATCTATCTATCTATCTATCTATCTATCTATCTATCTATCTATCTATCTATCTATCTATCTATCTATCTATCTATCTATCTATCTATCTATCTATCTATCTAATATCTGAAACCCTGTACCTGCTAACAAAGGCTTAGACACTTAACATCATTAGGCTCAATGTGCATTGTGTCTGCCCCTCCTTTACTTCATCAATTAGTTGAAAGAGGCCACCACAGGACCACTGCTACACCAAATATCATCTGGATGGCTGACCATTTTCAGCTCAGCAGTGACCATCACACCGTGTTGCAGGTTTGATTGCAGCTGCCACAGGGTGAGTTGCTAGGTTGAAAAAAAAAGTCCATCAACAAATAACATCCAGCCAACAATAGTGTCAGTGTCAGAACCCAACACTATTGAATGACTAGTGGACGATTCACACATGATCTACATGAAAAAAAGATGAGCACTAGTTTTCAAAACTGTACTCTCTGAGAAGGATCAGCATGAAGCTGTTTGTAGTGTTTGTAATGTGTAAGTAAGTGTAAGTACTGAATCAACATAATGTTTCGAAATATATGAACAAATCATATCTCCACAAACTAATAGCAAAACGTATGTTGTTTGAGTAGATCCAACCTGAGCTCCTGAGGTTATCGGGTTGTAGTGGCTGATCACAACAAGAGCCACAAGTATTCGTTTCAGCCCTGAACAATGCCATCTGTTCTTACTAATGAGCTCTCATCCTGAACAACAATGGGCAAGTAATTAGTGCACTCAAATGTGAGGCCAGGAATTTGAATTCTGCTGGATGTTTCTGCCATCCAAATGGTCCATAGAGCTAAACCTACAATCTTTTGGTTTTGAATCTAAAATCTACAAAAGATTGAGATTGCTTACTGTGATGGGATCGCTCTCCGATCAGGTTACTGTTGGATTTGTAGACACTAATAATGCAGGAATGCTTAGTCATGTCTTTAGAGAACATGTCAGTGAATGCAAAATGGGTGTGGCTAAAGCAGGTAAAGCATGCACAATTTAAACCCTCACCAATTACTGTAATACATTTACTTAACTCAATCAGATAGGCTGAGGAAACATGCATTCAAAGCCAAATCACATGAAAGATATCCAAGTGATCTAATGAACAGCTTGTTGCCTAAATGTTAAATGCAAAAATCTTTCACATGATCTCACTCACATGGTTGTTCAGACTGCAAAGAACCCTGACTACCCTGATACCCAACTTCAACCAAGCAAATACCAAAGATGTGTTTGAATTTAATATTTAGTAAATAAACATCTGATATAATAATCTAATGACAGATGCGGTAATAAAATTATTTATTTGTTTATCAGATTTAAAAGTTGTGGAAAGTAAATACTGTGACAAATTGTTAAAAGAATGTCCTCAGGGTTTACAGTTCCTTGCAAGTATTCCCTCTTGAAATTACAACCTGGAATTGAAATGAACTTAATTGGGATATTTGCCAATTGATTACATTTTAAACTAAATATTTTTAGCAACACAATGGTAAGATAAACAAAGAAGAGGCATTTGTTGGGTGCCTGAGTCCTCACTCTCTTGGGCCACAACTTGGTAGAACCACCTTTGGCTACAATTAGAGCTATAAGTCTTCTGGGGTTTGTCTCTCACCCTCATACTGATATTTTTGCCAATTCTTTTTGGAAATATTGCTCAAGCTCTGCCAGGTTCAATGGAGACAGATGGTGAACAGAAATGTTTGTTTCGTCAAACATTCTCAATGGCATTCTTACACAGTCAGGTTCTGGTTTTGTGCCACTCCAGTATAACATTGGCATGCTTGGTATTTTGTATTTGGGATGCTTGGGGAGCTTTTTTTCTGATAGAAGGTAAGCATTAGTCAGGGCTCAAGTCACCTTTATACTGCAGTCACTAACTTTTGGTCAATTCATCATTGTGTACAATTATTTCAATGGAGTTAATGGTGCTCACTGGACTGTTATATTGGGATAGATTTTCCGGACCAAACCCTGTTTGACACTAAAACTATTTCTGTCTTTTTATGTGATAGCTGCTTGTCAATTATGATGACATTGTTTAGGTATCTTTTTTTTTGCAAACCCTGTCCTTGTTTATGCTTCATTCAATATCTTTTTGCATGTACCTTCTCAAAGCAATTAACAGAATGAGCAATGGTATAGAATACTTATGAATACTTATGCAAGCCTCTCTAAGCTATTAAAATGAATAGACATGAAAGATAAATGATGGCAGTTAGCATTGGAGGTCTAATATTTGTAAGCAATAAAGCACCAACAATACCTGAGGATAAAATTAGCTTTTAATGAGTTATGTCCAGTGTTGCAGCCTGCAAACACTCGCCTATGATGTGCTCTGAAAAACAGAATAATGCAAGACTGGTGAAATATGGGTACATTTGACTTATTTTTTTTTCATTTTACGTTTTCTGGCTGGCTTGTGTCTGTGGAATACCAGGTCAGTGAAATATATTATCGCAGTGAGCTTTTTAATGATGTCTTGTAGATGATTCACCATTTCTCCATGGACGTTTATAGCACTAAATCACCACCGAGCAGACTGTTTTACTTAAAGGGCAGTCCAAGGAGACTTTTTCCCCCACTTTCAAATGCAGCATAAAATCCTGTGGGTATAAGACCACAGGTCTGGAGAGGTATGAAATGATTCTCCAAACTTTGAACTGGTATATCCCCAGGGACTCACTATAAGGGGTCTTGAGATGGATGTATTTCAGAGCTCAACCATATGCGATAACACCTGGAGTCTAGCACGCACACCCTCTACTCTCGAAAGGAATCGAATCCTATGGTCTGTCTGGCAGAAAAACGCAATCGCACATATTTAGAGGAGACAGGTGAAGAAAACTGCACGAACACAGACGTGTTCCGAAAATATCTGGGTTAGAGCCAGACGGCATGACGGTAGGAACTCAGGAAAGGATATGGAATGCAAATAAGCTATTTAGAAGGTTTCTTTATAATCCCTATTAGCTTAGAGGTTCTGCAGTGTGGGATGGGAGACGATGTTTCGATGGCATTCTCTCTGAAGAAAACACAACAAGTGGGTATATAGGCAAGGTGAGAAGCACTATATACCATCATAAACAATGTGGGAGAGCAGAAAAAGACACAGAGACTGAGAGAGAAACAGAGAGAGAGCATTAACAGGTGATCAGCATCATCAAAGATAAACCCATTTAAACCCACACTTGGACCAAATGGGACTATACTGATGAGATTGTTGACTTGTGGTCATGTGGTGCACAAACTACTGAGAGCATAATGGGATAAACAGTGTGGTGAAGCATCAACATTTGAACAAATCAGACACATTTTATATTTCCCTGTATTTCATTTCCTTTCTGAATACATTTTCATTAACCACAAATTGTCTGTTGGTTGGAAACCAGTCTCTAAGGGGAAAAATGTTTCATAAATAGCCTGACAATTAATTTTAATAACCATAAATGGGAAGAAATCATGCATCACGCTTTGATATCGTTACCTTACTCTTTGCAATGGGGCTAGAAATGGCACTAGATTCAACTCACTGCATTGCACAATCCTTTTAACCTGCTTATTCCTTTTTTCCTATTTTTCCTTCTACTTTTTTTTGTGTAAAATGTTAGACAGTGACGAAAGGAATGTGCAGTTAATCGAATTCTTGCAGTTTCTTTCAGCTAACCTTTGCTAAATTCCTTTCTACAGCATACCATTTCGGAAGTGTATACTAATGTGCAATTTATACAAGATTTATGTGGATTGAGTATTGTGTGTGTGTGTGTGTGTGTGTGTGTGTTTTTACTTCATTAGCTCTGTATTTTGTTACATCACAGCACTATGACAGAACATCTATTCAAAGACAGAGATAGAGTATGCGCAATTTACTGGCACAGAGATGGGATACTCGGTCAAATCATAACAGCTTCTGACAGTTTAATTTAATAGATTGAATGCTGACATTCTCTTTTGTTCCCCACTGGGAATCTTACAGCAAATTTACTTGCTGATAGTTTTTTAAAGTATTAGGCCAAAACTGCACAGCAGTGAATTTATTTTCTTTGGGAGATTAGTGATACAAAGCTGTCACTGACACTACAAAATACTGTGAATATGAAATATAAAAAGAATTTTAATTGATCCAGAACTCTATCAGATGGGAAGGGAACTATTGTTGCAGTGTCCAGTAGTGGGTCAATACAAAACTGTCTATTTTAATGATCATTTTAATAATCATCATCATATACATCAATGGCTCAAATGTTGTCTCAAGTGATGAATAGAAATTGCAGGCAAAACAGTAATTTTATATGTGTAGGTAAAAGGTTTTTGTAATTTTGTAATTTTATATGTTGAGCACCAGAAATGCGCTTGCCCTATCATCAAAGGATTTCAAACCTCTGCAGTGCTACAGCTGGCTGTGGTGGGAGCCAAAGAAGCTAAACTGGCTGTGATCTATGCATGAACTGAATGGCATGCTCTCCCCCGTTTATCACAGAAACACTAGCCAATCGTGGACTTCTCAGGAATATTTTATTGGATTGGATTGGATTTGATTCAACTTTAATTGACAATGTGTAGAGTACAATTACAGAGCCAGAAGTGCAAATAGCACTAGGTGCCATATATATTACAATAATACTGTATACTGTATAATTTGCAAATATGAAGATAAATATAAAGATTACTTGATAGTGCACAAAGTGAACAGTGCAAAAAGCCAACAGGTGATAAAGTGTGCAACAGTAAGAGCAATAGTAAGAGCAACATTGGGGAGTAATAGTAAGAGGCATCATGGAAAACAATGTTCTTCTGAGACATGTTAATGTACAATGCAGTCTTTAGGAGTAGAGTTAAGTTGACTAAGTTGAATGTAGACAGGGGTGGCAAGAGGAGACATGTACTTAAGTAAAAAGTAGCCATTACTACTACCTGTTTTAGTGTCACGCTGGTGACTGGACCCCACGTCATATTAACATTAGGGGCTGTCAATCGATTACATATTCAATCGCGCTGTTCTAAATGTACCTTAAATTAATACTTTCCAAATTTTTGATATTCTAATCAACATGGGCATGGACAAATATTGATGCTTTATGCAAATGCATGTTTATTATTCATAAAACCAAACTCAACATTAAGACAAAATATTCTTGTAAACATTTGGAGCATTTTTCAAATCATCCTTAATATTTGCAAACCAGTAAATGCATTTCTCAAAACAATTTGTACAAACAGCACAACATATTGGATTTCTTGCAAAAGCCTGTACTTTACTCAAAATCCCTAGTTCATTTCTCAAAAGTAGGTATTTGTGTCAATGAACATCTCATTCCCAGCAGAATGAAAAGTCCCTATGTCATTGTTCACAAACAAGATCGTCAAAATGTTTAGTCGTGTTGTCAGTATGACGGCGCACAGTTTCAGGATTGCTTGATATAAACTATTGTTTGGATTACAATGATTGAAAATGCACAAAATTTGAATTTCTTTTGTACGGCATCTATGAATTTCAGCAGCACAAATTCATTTATATTGATTGCAAGACACAAGAGTGTTGGTTTGTTTTTCAGTTGTTCATCCATTTTCAGAATTTATAATTCTTTGTTTTGCTCTGTCTGTCTCCAATTAAAGTTTTACAAGATTCACCTTTGACCTGTTTTAGAGAACTGATTGATCATTGGTTGATCTGATGCCATACACTCTCCTTCATTAATGAAATTCAAGATTCATCTGCACAATTCATCAATTCAAGTCACATTTTGGAAAAAAAAGGTTTTTTTTTTTAGAAATTTTAGATGACAGATGATAAAAAATGATGTATGCAATAAACTGATGCTAAGATGTTTTGGGGGTTAAGACTATTTAGGCATAGACACAAATTTCTACTATTTATTTTGCCACAATCGCGCCGGTTCGCTTGTTGACCCCCAGAGAGATAATTGTGTGCATCATGTCGGATTTTGGTGATGATTTCAGATGATTTCAGTTGCTTCCCACCTCTGCATGATGTAGAGTCCATCATTTATTTTTAGAGTTTGGTAGGCTGATGGGAAGAGATTAGAAATAAAACAAAACAACCCAGAGCCTAACTACAAAAGTAGCTCATGATCTCAATACCTGGCAAATCTGCAACTGTATATGCGTATAAGAAATATTTTGTTCAATACATAAAATATATATTTGTTGTGTTTCTTCTTCTGCTCATATCATGGTAGACAGTATACGCAGGTCCTAGGGGATGCAGCAAAAGGAAAGGAAACCACAATATGAGTTGCAGGATTGAAGACTTCTTCAGAGAACAGAGATGCAGCAGCCTGTCAAGTTTACAAACGCTTTCCTTTCTTTACTGTCTGGAAGCACTGCTACTGCTGCAAAAAAAAAAAAATTAATATATCTTATAAAGAAAGACCCATAACCCACCTGACATTTAAGATAGTGTCTGTAAATAGAGCAGGAAGATTTTATTATGTAGTTCAAATATGACAGGAGCCGATAGGCAAAATACAAATTTGCATACAATTTCATTTAACAAGGGAATAATTGCGATAGTAGAATGGATGAATCTTTATACTGCCGAATAAACCACAGCAACAAAGTTAGAAAGGAGTGAAACAGAGCAAACTTCAATATTGTGTTACTCTACTTAACCATTCTACTATATAAAGTGTTTAGCATAATGAAATCTATGATTTGGTAAATATTAGTCACTCGAAAGAATTAAATAAACATGAAAAACGGAATGAAAAAGGAACAGGAAAGGTTAGGGTTAGAAAGGTTGCAGCATGATTCACAACGCCTAGTTTGACACAGCCTTTGACACAGAATAGCTAAACTCATGGACGTGAAGCTCTAGTACTCCTCAGTGAGAGATTTCATAGTATAACGCTATTTATTCAGATTAAGGTAAAAGGTGTTTATTTATTCTATATCTCACATACTGTATGTGGTAGCTAAGTGGTTAAAGTGTTGGACTTCTGATCTGAAGGCTGTGAGTTCAAGTCCCAGCAACACCAAGCTGCCACTGCTGGGCCCTTGTCCAAGGCCCTCACCCTCCACTACTCAAGTTGTATAAATGCGATAACTGTAAGTCGCTCTGGTAAGGGTGACTGTCAAGTGCAATCAATGTAAATGTGAATGTTTTACTGAAAGTAATGGCAAATATATTATTTGATTACTTATTGATGAAAACTGTGACCAAGATTCATATTTTCACTCTTCACATTCTCACTTTTTACACAGAATAGAGCATTCTTCCACGTAGAGGAGAAAGGTTAGACTGGTTCAAGCTGTCAGAAAGTCTCCAAAAACTCTAAAACCACTCTTCATAACCATAGTCAGTAGAAAAGCATCTCAGAATGCTTTTGGTTTCTCAACAACAAAACACTACATCGAGTGTCAGCCATGAACAAGAATCTAAAACCTGCTGAAAGAAGTTACTGCCAATGGGGCATACCATTATCATAAAGATTTGTACCAGGCCCACATTGGTGAGCTAAACATTGTTCAGGAAGATTTCCTTGAATCTTAAACTGATTGAGCGTCTGTGGAATTTCTTGGAGTAGTTAGATCTGTTATAAAATCTTGGAAAGATCTGGTTGCAACTTCCTGATGTCAAGTACCAGAGGTGTCTTTAAAAGTTTGTAGTGTTTTTGTCTTGATGGCCGGAATTGTTTTGGTAATATGAGGAAGACCATCACTATATAAGGCAGGTGGCCATAATGTTTCAGCTGATGAGTATAGATTGATACACTATATAGACAAAAGAATTGGGACACCTGATCTTTCCTGTCATATTTGATTATTTTCCAAACTGTTACCACAAAGCCAGAGGCACACAATTGTATAGAATGGCGTTGGATGCGAATAATACAATTTTGTGTTTACTTGAACTTGGAAACCCAAACCCGTTCCAGCATGGCAATGCCCCTGTACTCAAAGCGAGCTCCATGAAGATATACTTTGCATGGTTTGGAGAGGAAGATCTTGAATGGCCTGCAATAGAGCTCTAATCTCAACCCTGCTGAACACCTTTGCGATGAATGTGCACTCTTGTGGCTGATGAACACAAATGTCCACAAGCACACTCCAAAATCTAGTGGAACGTCTTCCCAGAAGAGTGGAGGAAATTATAAGAGCAAATTGGGACCAAATGTGGAATGTGATGCTAAAAAAGCACATACTGTACTTATGACCAGGTGTCTGCAAACCTTTGGCAATATAGTGTAGACAAACAGACAGACAGACAGACAGACAGACAGACAGACAGACAGACAGACAGGTAGGTAGATAGATAGATAGATAGTTGGATAGACAGACAGACAGACAGACAGACAGACAGACAGACAGACAGACAGACAGACAGACAGACAGACAGACAGATAGATAGATAGATAGATAGATAGATAGATAGATAGATAGATAGATAGATAGATAGATAGATAGATGTATTGTAGCTGTTTGATCGCAGACTAGCAACTGGCAATCACAAACTCTGTGACAATACCCTGGAAAAACCCAGAGATAATATTTACAGCTCCTCACACTACTGCTAGAAAAAAGAACCAAAAAAGGTTCGGGTCAGAAAGGTTACAGCATGAATCACAAAGCCTTAATGTTTCTCTCCCTGTCTCTCACACATAATTGCCAAACTCATAAAGTCAAAGTGCTGGTACCGTGTCCTCAGCTCTCCTCCATGCAATTAGGAAGCCATTCACGGTGTTATAGTGTTCGTTGATGACAGTGATGATGAGAGTAGATGATGTTTTTGTCTTGTTCATTTAATGAAGACATCCTTTTCCTTTTCCTGCATCAATAACGATAACAAGATAAAGAAAACCATTAATATAATATAAGGAATGAAAAAAGGATGGCAGAACAGATCAACAGAGTATTTCAGAGACAAAAGGAAACAGCTACAATCTACATTGGACACGGTAACATCATCGAGTGATGAAGATAAGTCACTTTGTGAGAGCTGAGAGAGAACTGTCTGTCTCACCTTCATTGGGAAAAAAACGTCAGATCCTGTGAAGGCTTCTATTCTTTAAAAACATAGATTATCTCAGATTTTGAGATAATGCCATGTTCTTTTTTCTCGTGTCAAAATAAACTTTATAAAGCTCAACATTTACGATCATCATAGATCCAGCACCAGATTCTCCATGCCAGAGCCTTAAAACACTAAAGGGGTCCAATGTCCAAACTCCACATGAAGTGGGATCCAAATGGTGCTGGTACGTCTCTAGATGGTTCAGGATGTTTGCAGGCATCTACTTTTTTAATGGTCCATAATCTTCATTAAGTGGGACGTGACTGGAGCTGGCGCAACCTCAGGATGCCTTGGGATGGGTAGAGAAAGAGAAACAGTGGAAAGGAATTAGCGTAGCTGGCGTTCATGATATTAACAAGCACAAGTTGATAATGTGCATTTGATCAGATGTATTGGAGCCCAAGGTTATGATATGTGATGTGTTATGTGTAGGCCTTGCTAAAAAGATACGTGTTATGTGGTTATGTTTTATGTGTGTGGGTGGAGCTGAAATTGCTTTATTGTAGTGCAGAATCGATTGATCAAACACAGTTGCAATGATTTTCTGATTAATGTTTCATTTTCAAAGGTTTTTACTTATTCTGGATTTTAAAGGTAACATCACAGCTGTCAATATTAATATAAAGTGTAATTTCACATTTTGAATATTTAATCATTTCCATTTTTAATCATTATGTTTAATCTATTTGACCAAGCGTTTGGTGGACACCATGATGGTTTTTCTTAGCTCACAGAATAGAATGTCTTCAAATGCTGTAGGCAAATGTAGGAAAACATTCCGGTGCACAAAGCAGTCTCCGTGAAGTTTCTGTGGAGGCTTCTGCACAGAGCCCTGACCTCAAACCCACTGAACACATGTGAGAAAACTGACTGATGAGTGCCAAGCGTTCCTGCTTGACATCTGTGCCAGTCCTCATGAATGCTCTAATGGCTAAATTCCCACAGCCATGCTTGAAAATCTAGTGGAAAGCCTTCCATTTTAGCGATATATTGGTATTAACCTACACTCAGCCAATCATGGAGCAGCTACACATTACATAAAATCATACAAAGATAAGTCAAGAGCCTCACATCAACCTTTCAAAATGGAGAAAAAAACAATCTCAGTAGCGGGCATGATAACTGGTGCTGGTTTAAGTATTTCAGAATACTCCTTTTTGCACAAGAGTATTTACACAAACAAAAATATTCTTTTAGAAACAGTTTTGCAGGTGGAAATGACAAAGCAGAATGGCCACACTGGGTCCTACATAACTAACCACTCTTTACAACTGTTGTAAGCAGAAAAGCATTGCAGATTGCACAATACTTCATCTTTGAGGTGGATGGGTTTCTACAGCAGAATACAACATTAGGTTCAACTTTTGTCAAGCAAAATATTTGGGATAAAAATGGGCCCAGACTCTGTCATTCCCAGACTGATACTTTGAATTACAGGTGACAGTATTCCATTCTGTAACTGTGTAGTTTTGGTGAATTAAAAAAAAGACATTTGGTGATATACAAGGCACAAATTAATCCCTGTGATCTTCGATTTGCAACATCACTTGTTTCACAAGTACAATGACAAAACGAGAAAGAGGAAAAAAACTAATGCGACTAAAGTTGGAAGAATCCTCTGCTTCCAAAACTGTTTAGGATTTTATTTATCAAGTAGAAACGAACCGTGTCCCGAAACGTGTTGTTTAGTCAGAGCCCAAGAAGACAGATGAGGGCTTTTGTTGGATGCTACTAGCATCAAAAATAAAATCTTTACTGTGATATATGGCAGCCCTGAAGAATTTGAATTAAAAAAGAGCCATGATAAAAGCCTCAACACAGAATATGGCAAATCTTCACAAATTAAATCTGGCTATGAAAAGTTTATTTTGTAAATATCTGTATTGATATTTGAACTTTCAATCCGTTTAATTACCAGTACAAACATCACATACAGATTTATATGAAGGTAGTAAATGACAGATAGTCTCCGCTAGCTCTGTTCATGTCAGCACAAAGCACGTGCCCACTCATAGCAAGAATATTTACTTCCATGTTTCTGTTTCCATGTGCTTTTACTTATTGTCCGTGTCAAATGTTTTGTTTTCATACATTGCCATTAATTCTTGTCTTGACCTGTTGTTTTCTTCACAGCTATTCTTCATTCTGTACAGACTAGTCTGTGTTTAAATATCCTTTTGTTTGTGCTTCGTATTCAGGTAGTAACTCATTTAGTCTCTGTCAACTACCAAGCCGTTTTTTTCACGTTTCACTGTTTTGGATCTTGTTTCCTGCTCTTGTAGTACCTACGTATTGTTGTTTGCTAATTGCCTGACCTTCACCTGTCCCACGTTTCTGACTCTACTTGCCAATTTGTTTTGTTTTTTAACTGTTTATTTAATAAAACATTCTAATCACTTGTATCCACTTCCACATTCACGAATTCAGTGCACTAAATGACAGTAAATTTGTTTTGTATCGTCACACGTGTTTATGCGAAATGACTAAAAAATAAAAGTAATAAAAGCATAAAACATTAACATCTACTTTCCTGTGCTATTTTTATCACAGCAATAGCAGTATGCTAATACTATTAATTTTGACTGAGTTTACCTCAGTACTTCTGTGCTTTAGCAAGCTAATTCACTTTCCCTAGCTTTCCATTTTTCCTAGCTAGCTTATGTTGCACTCAGTAAAGGCCATATCAACCACATTTAAGAAAAGATTTCTTAAAGCTCAATTTTGTACTTTATATCTTTGGTAAAGTTGTCATTTTTGGTAGCTCATTGTTAATGAGGTGTAACACAATTCTACTGTTTCTTATTACAGTAACAAGCTTAGGGGCCGATCCTAAGTGTAATAACAAAGTCAACTTAGTCATAAAAAGTAAATCCACTTACCTAGCAGTAGAGTTCTCATACCTTTCACACTGGATTAGCTAGCATGTTGTGTATTTGTTTCAAAAATAGAATAGATTTATTAGTTGTACTGTACCAATAGTCTGAATTCTGAGACCATGCTGGCAATGTCGAACGAGCTAGTTTAGCGATCTTGTCTAATATAGCATTGCGGTTACTAAATATAATTAATACTTAATACATAAGAATTCAAAATTGTATTGATATAAACAATAATATTAGGAGACTTCACTTTCAATTTTAACAAAAAGCAGATCTTATCTATGTCACAAGGCTACTTTTTTGACATCTGGGCAACAATCTACTTTCCTTCTTTTTTACTTCTTTTTTTTTTTGTCATTTTGTCATGTGGATTGCATTTCTTTAGAGCTTTCACAGGTCACGGTTTTAAAACTTTGATGCCTCATATTATAAAAGTTGCTGTTCACCCAGAGAGAAGCTTATAATACTAACATCATGTATTGTTTATATCCCTCCAGGTACTAGCACTTATTACAATCCTCAGCCTTAGCTCTCCCACTCTGTGTGAGCATGTGTGTGTGTGTGTGTGTGTGTGTGAGTGTGTGGGGGGGGTGTATTTGTGTAAATGTCTTTTCCACACTTATAAACTTCGAATGGATTCAAGAGATCTAGGGAGACTGCAGAGAGATGGCACTCAGCTCTCAGTGGGTCGACAGTGACATTTATTAACATGTGACTCTTCATCACTCCTTTTTCCAGGAGGGCATTGTCGAATCCACTCTTAAACCACGGCAAGCTCTGACTGATGGCTTTATACGGAAATGCTTTCATTCTTTAAACCCTTGTGCTGAGTGCTGGAATCATCGCACCATGTTTCACAGAGATGACAGGGGCATTTTGTTGCATTCACGTGCTCAGCAGTTAGCGTGCTCTAACATGACCGTGACCTACATTTGCAGTCTGGCCTTCAGGGACGCTGAGAGACAGAGCAGAGAAACAATGCTCTGACCACTGCCATCTGCTCAGCTACGGGTGTCACCTATTCCACACACACAGACACACACACATGCATTAATGCATGCTCACACATATGCACACAGGCAAGCTGACACGTGCGCACGTGCACACATGCACACGCTCACACGAGCGGAAGGGGAACAATCTGTACAGCACAGGAATGACCTTCATCATTCCTTTCTGTGCAAAATGAAATGCACGCAGCTATAAATGACTACAGCTAAACCTCATATCACTTGGCAATCTTTGCATATGTGAAAGACTAGGAAATATTGCAAAATATGCACAGCTTTTTAGGTTATAACCCTGCATAATCTGTGAGAAAGTAAATGAATTGTGAAAAATTTAAAATGTGAAATGAAATAAAAACCTGCCAGTGTGAAAATACACTATATTTCCAGTAGTATTGGGACACCTGACCTTACCTTATATATGTGGTTCTTTTCCAAACTGTTACCACAAACCTGGAGGCCTTCAATTGTAGAGTCTTTAGATGAGCTATAATAACATTTTGCATTCACTTAACCTTGGAAACCCGAACCTGTTCCAGCATGGCAAAGCCCCTGTGCACAAAGTGAGCTCCTTGAAGATATGGTTTACATGCTTTGGAGAGAAAGATCTTGAGTGGCCTGCTATAGAGCTCTGATTTCATCCCTACTGAACACCTTTGGAATGAATTGGAACACTGACTGCATCCCAGGGCTCCTCACCTCACCTACATCAGTACCTGCCTTTTGTAATACCCTTATAGCTGATGAACACGAATATCTATACGCACACTCCAAAATCTAGTGAAACATCTTCCCAGAATAGTGGAGGCAATTATCAGAGCAAATTGGGACTAAATGTGGAATGCAATGCTCAAAAATCACAGACTTATGACCAGGTGACCCAATATTTTTTAAAAATATAGTGTATATTCATCAATAATGTTTTTGTAAGTAATACTCTGATTGTTTATTTAACAAACATTTATACTGATTTCTAATGCTTCCTTAAGTACTGCGACTCAGCACGAGATGGCTGTTGAATGAGGAATAAGAGTGTTTAACCTGGAAACATGAAAACGCTTAAAAAATAAAAGAATTGTTGTGTATCATAAAAACAGCAGCAAAACTGCTTAAAACATAAAAAAAGGCAAAGGAAATAATGAACAATATTTTGCTAGATTTTGTTTTGTTGTATCGCTTAATATTTGCTCAAGTTTTCTCCTCAATGCTCAAAATGCCATTATCGCAAGTACAAATATTTTGAATAGAGCCAACTTGATCTAATATTTCCTATTATAAGATCATTCGCCATATTCATGCTTTAAAAACACATTAATATATTATTTTTAGTTTGAAATTTCTATCATTGGCAGATTATAATTTAAAACTTTTATTCCTAGAAAGAAATTAAAATGATCCTGTCCATACTCAACATCTTTTCACTTGCAAACATAAAATATTTTTCCAGTGCTTTTGCTTAAAATTGTTTTATATCATGCTCAACAGATAAAGCAAAAAAGTAATATCCAACATAGTCAGGGCACAGCGAAGTAAGAAATAATCTTAAGAGATAAGAGACGGATCAGGGAGCTGCACTATGTGGGCAATACACACAGACTTTACTTCATATACAGACTTTTTTGCATGCAAATTAAATAAAATAAAGCATTAAAGGGCTTGTCTTTACCAATATGTTTGAGTGATTATTCAAAATCTGAACCACAGAGGCACCTTCCACCCTTGAAATAAACCTATCCAACCCAATTACTCATTTCACATTGGCACACTCCCAAAATATGACATATTTTATTAAGCACAATGGATCATATGCGGAAATGAGTTCATAAAGAAACTGTATAGCACGATTCTGACTCTAGAGATTTTTACAAATCTCAGAAATCCTTAGACAGTTACACTTCATTTACACATACAAGCTAAGGTTTGACAGACGGATATACGTTTTAATACACATTTCACTGATCTTGAATATAAAGAGAAGAAAGTAGCAGTATTGAGAACAGCCCCATTGTGCTCTCACCACAATATATTACTGTAAAATAACCACTTTAATGACATATAAAATGCTTTTCAAGGCCATAATGAAATACAATGCTATTGAGAAAATAGTCATATGCAGTAGCCAAGAAAATAATCTCTTTCATGCACACAGAGGATTTGGAAGGCAGAGTGATTTTTAGAAAAAAAATTAAAAAATACTTAATCTTTACCTACATAACGTGATCTTGGCAGGCGAGTACTGTAGAAGGTTTATTGTAAGGATTGAACCTACAATTTTACTGTTAAAAAAATTCATTGCAGGGTTTGGGCTTAAGTACAAAATTTAACGTCAACAAGTAGTAAAGACACATTAAATAAAAACGTATATTTACCAACTTAATTTATTGTAACATCCATGTAAAAGCTACAAAAGGGGCATGATCACTTTTTAGAGAGTACAACAATTATATATATTCTAGTTTTATTACTTCAACCATTTTACTTGACAATTAAAGTATAATTTATTAATACATTAATGACAATATCTGTTGATAGACGGATAGACAGAAGTTACTTCAGTTACTACAGCAACTAAAAAACTATAACAATAAACTTGGATTGTAATTATAATTATTAGTAAATTATAATAATAGATAGATAGATAGATAGATAGATAGATAGATAGATAGATAGATAGATAGATAGATAGATAGATAGATAGATAGATAGATATCTATCTATCTATCTATCTATCTATCTATCTATCTATCTATCTATCTATCTATCTATCTATCTATCTATCTATCTATCTATCTAAATGCACTGTTCATGCAAATTGCAGTTCTAAACCATGTAGTTGACTGTTTATATTCAATTACAATGCGAGTTCCTTCTATCATTTTTCAGTTGCTCAGTAACTTCTGTCTATCTGTCTATCAACAATGTCAGATATTGTTGTAAATAAATTAATAAATGATACTTTAAGAGTCAAGTAAAAGGGGACTAAAAGTACTAAAACTAGAATATGTTAATTGTTGTACTCTCTAAAAAGTGATTATGCCCCTTATGTAGCTTTACATGAATGTTAAAATAAATTAAGTGGTAAAGTGGTAAATGTACATGTTTTTATTTAATGTGTATAATATTAACATGCTTTACTACTTGTTGACATTTAATACTTTATTTAAGCACAAACCCTGAAATTAATTTCAATAAGTTACTCTCAGAATGCCTTTCTTTTTCATTGTACCTACTACACCTACTCGAACACAAACAACTGCATGAGTGGCTAAAGTGGTGAATAATCTGCAGAACAAAGCAGAAGGTTTTACGGAAGTTTATTTACCTTGACAGAGTCCCTGATGCCCATAAAAAAATCCAAAAAAACACTGATGCCTTTAATTTTGAGGTGTGACTTTTCTAATTTCCTGTGTGAGAAAATTGTACTGAGAAATGTCCATCGTCCCTCTCGTTGCATGAGCAAGCGAATGCCACTCGACTGCTAATTGGACATCTTGAGAGATTGATATTCAGCCGAGTCACAATGTGTGTGTATTATGATGTGACCTCTCAAGTTTGCACAAACTTTTTCACAGCCGTGAACACGAACATGAGAGCGGCCTTCACTTGTCAGGCTGGTTTTGAAAGAGGAAGTAGATTAAAAGACATAAACACACACACACACACACACACACACACACACACACACACACACACACACACACAGGCACAAAGAGACTAGGATATGTGTCCCCACTGAAGATTCAATCACACACATATACACCCACATACACAACAGCTGCAAACTGAACTGGAATCCAATTAGAGCTTTAACATAACGCCAAAATCGAGCTGCTCCTGGCTCACAGCTGCCCACCTTTAATAGCTCCCACCCACAGAAACACGCTCCCGACTGACACAATGCGACTTTCATCACACAGATGTACACACACACACACACACACACACACATATATATATATATATATATATATATATATATATACACATACATGTTCGCCCACACATTCTCAGTTTTACAAAAAAAGGCATGCATACTAACTTCACAGCGACGCACAAAGTTAAACAAGCAAACACCAGGCAGCCACACACACATACACACATCCAAACAGGCAGCATGCATCCATCATTTATCTTGTTCTCCTGGGTGGCCTTACTTATTTACGTACAGGCATGTCTGTAATGACAAATTTATGACCGCATTAGGGAACTCTTATATAAGCCAAGGCCACTTGGGGAAAAAAAGCACTCTTTCAATTCTCACTGGGAGAATGCCAAGCTCAGGGACAACATCTGTTCTGCAATCCTCATTTGGCACCTCGCGCAGAACGCTACAGTGCCAGTATACATACTGAATATATCCTGCGAGAATTGTATGACGACATACATTACAACGCAAAGGTAAAAGCTAATGGCTGCATTATTTACACCATAATGCACCTTGAATACAATACTACCAGATGTTAAGAAGAAAGTTCAAAGCAGGATCCATTTCGAGTCCATCTCGGGAATACATCATACGACTTTCATCCCTCATATCCTATCTTCTTCTGCTTATTATTATTATTATGATGATGCAGGTGTAGACTTTGTAGCATTTTGGATGAACATATCCTATAATGATGTAATGCTACCAACCTGTTTTTATAGATTTGTCAAAAATGTGCCCTGTGCTAGCCCTGTCTTTATTGGACGTCTTTATTAGCGTAATGCAGTCTTTCAATCACCCATAATGCCCCTTGATGGTCTTATGATGCTATTTGTTTGCATCTCAGTGAAAGACAGAGATAAACAGCTTCCTGTGACTCGTTTGCTAAAATGACCTTCCTCAGTCTGTCATCTGCTCTGCCTTTGAGGGACAAAGGCATTATAGGTGACGTCCTCACACGAGACAGATGGCATTGAGGTTGAGCCAAGGACGAGCCCCCAAAGTGGTGCCATATTTTCTACAGCCAGTGTCATTGAAAGCACCGAATGTTGAGAAATGGTTCGTGGAAAATCATATGACAAATGACAAAAAGCACGAGTCTGAGTTATGGCAACTTTTAGTGCTTTCTTTTACAGCCCAGAGGCTTTGAGGTCTAATAAACTTGTGTAATGAAGTAATTAAAGCTCGTTATTGAGTCACAGAGATTAATTCGTGCAGGCCATATTGACTCGGTCATTACTGGTGCTTGATGGTTCTGACCACCTAATGAAAGCCATCAGTCATCATTTCGAACTTGCCAACAGTTTTCCAGCAACCAAACCACGCTCAGTCAGTTTGTGTGTCACTCAGTCTGCTACGATCCAAGTGCAATTACTTTTCCCCTAAACTGCCTTTGGCTTCACAGATACTCTGTAATGTCAGTGTGTAATAGCCCTGAGGGAGAGAATAAGGCTTTTTATTTGGGTAATTGGCACCAGATGATTGGATCTCATTTGGACTGAAGGCTACGGAAGTGTGACTGTTCATCAGGGAGTTACTCTGGCATGCACAGTTGGCCTCTGGACCCTTTGTAAGATGGAGTGTATTTACTCAGACCATACACACACCTGTGCCTTTGTCTCATTGTAATCTACCTGGCAGAACTGCAAAGAAACAAGATGAGTGTGTATTGCCTTCACAAATGAACAATGATCAGCTTCTGCTGAGGAAAAAAAATGGGATGAAAATATATGCAATTATTTCAACATGAATGGTGTCACATGGCAAAGTGGAGTTTGGGTTCCACTTACATAATGCTAATAAATAACAATAGCACAGTATAAGTAGGAAATAAGTAACAATAAGTAGAAAACAGAAAAATAGTTTTAGGAGATCAAACAAATCATATTAGACAATGTCTCCTGGAATATATATGTAAAAAAATTACATATAGAAATTTGGGTTATTGATGCATCAATTCACTTTAATATTTTCATTATCATATAATGTAAGTTCAGGAACACTATTATGTTAGACCCTATATAGTGAGTACGTACAGTAATCTGATATGTGTACTGTTTCACTTTTGTTTGTATGTTTAAAGATAAAAAATGTGCTCAGATATTTGCCTGCTGATAAATAAAATCAAATATTATAATATAATAATATATACATTATTATACAAAGTCATGAATTTTATGAAAAAATAAAAGGATATATAATTAAAATGTATAAAACGTAATGTAAAATATAGATTTATCTAAATTACATAATTAAAAACTACAAATATGATATTTAAATATATATATATATATTCAAGATATGTTTATATACTTATTATATTTAGGATTATTGTGAATGTAATTAAACATACAAAATAAATATTATATAAATATTAAGTATTGTAATCTACAATTCATGCATGAAAAATGTCAGGTCACAGCCGGCCAACAACTCCGTTCCCTACGCCATCCCCAAACGCGTGCAGTCACCGAGTTACTGATCGAAAACACCCAGATTCAATTGCACCCACTCTCACACACCACTATATATGGACATGTTGACACAAATGAAAAGTAATTGTTCAGGTTCTGCCTTATTTTTGCCAAGCCTACTGTTTTGGACCAGTTTCAGTCCATACTGTATTTTACGATTATAGCCTTGCATAAATTTGAATTGTTTCCTTGATTTGGATAATTCTGCACTGGATTTAATAAAAAACTCTTTTACCTGCGAATGCCATACAGCACCTTTATTACATGACAGAAAGATGGCAGATTACCTCTTTTGTGCCTGTGATAAAGAACATGGATTGTGTATCCGTACTGCTACTTACTGCAAATAATTAATATTCTAAAGCATTTAAACCTTGTTGTTTTCATTTAGAAAACGAATCATATGAATAAATGTTACATCATTGTTAGAAGTAGCCATGACACCTAGCTAGCAAACAGAGGATGCCATCTTTAACATATTTTACTTCACGCCTAACTGTATACTGAAACATAAATAATTGAACGGTTTCTGTCTCCAGTTTATTCATCACATTATTCCTCATCCTCCCCAGTATTGGTTTTCAAATGTAATTCTTAACCTGTAATATGTTACTTTTCACTATTCTGCTTCACTAGAAGATTCTGCTTCTTTAGATGAGTGCTTGTATTTTGAACTTTACATTACTTTTACTAGAATAAATACTTTGGCTATTCTACATCTCTCTGACAGCTAGCATCTCAGTGGCAGCTCTGTAAATGTACAATTAGCAATTTTGGCAACCGAAAGCTTAAGCCAGCTGTTCTGAAATCCAAAATCCAGACAATCCTTCTCTCTTCAAAGTTTGTTCAAAATCCATGCCTCAAAACACATGCCTTGATTTAATATTGAATTTCGTAGACCTTCTCGGATTGACAGGTAGACTGAAGATTCATCTCTCTGTCCAAATTGATTGGAATGTTGTTGGGGGAAAATGTTGTTTTTCCCCAAAACAACAAAATGTTTTCTTCTACAATTTACAGAGCCTAGTTTGCTCAAAAAAAAATCAGAACAGATATTTTATTAAAGTCCGTCTAAACATGAAGCAAACTTTACCAAATGTCACAAAAAAAAGGTTTTATGTCTTTGACCCTGACTTCAAGCAGCATAGCAGAAACTGTTTATTTCTCAGTTACAGTGCTGCAAGTAAGCTCACCTCTGCCTGGTGTCCCTTACTTTACTATTTTTTCTTTCTCCCTGCATGATATTTCCATTTTTATATAACACATTTGTGGTACATTGTTGCCTTGCATAATGAGGCCAGAGTTATGATGGGAAGTACACAGATGCGCCTTGGTGTGCATCAGGGACTCTAAGGCAGACCAAACTGGACTTCAGAGAGCCACAGTGTCCATTGTTTATGTATGTTTTCACTGATGGCTGGCTTTCATGGCCTGGTCTTTGGATGCAGAATTGGAAGCACTGCATCATTAATACAGATCAGTGGTCATTGCTGCATCAATGGCGATCGAGTATTTGAAGGCCTGTGGCTTCGGTCCACTGAACATCCTAATGACTGTTTACTTACTGAGCAGACGGCCACACACACACAAACACACCCTCATAAAAAAACGCCACTATTTACATGAGTAGAAATCTAGCAAATCAGACAAATTTCTGCCACTCTCTGCTTCCTGTGTACATCTGTGTAAGCTCCTTTTGGTCTTAAGTCAAGGTGCCCTTGTGCACTGATCCATTATAAAACCATACCAAACCGCTAACTTCCTACCTTTTTATTTTTTTTTCTCCTTTTATGCTCACAACTTAAAAGAGAAGTCAAAGAGAGAGAGAGAGAATCCCATCATAGCTCCAGGTAATACCACACTGGGTTTTTCCAGAAAAAAAAAAAAAACAACGAATCCCTCTTTTATTCTACTTTCCTTTTTGTCATCTTTGCTCTGTATGAATCAGGGGCGAGTGAGAGCTCTGTCTTTCTATAGCAAGTTTATCACTTGAGATGATAAAAGTGAGATAAAAGGAAGTGATTTAGGTGCTAGGTGTGTGCATGTGTGTGCATGTGTGTGTGTGTGTGTGTGTGTTTGTGTGTGTGCATCCTACTGCTTTTCTATAAGGGTGCATGTAAAGTTCACACATCTGCCACTACATTATGTGTTACATATAGTGTGTAATCAAGGCGTCAGTCAGCAGCTAGTATACATTAGCATAACATCATGCTTTTAAGCTGTTTTATAGACACAGTTTCTTATACAGCTCTGGAACACTGTAAAACATTACCAGGTTCTCTGATATAAATTTTTATAGAAATGTGTTTGAGTAAATTGGACATCGTTTGTTTTCTTCTATTAACTACTGACAACATTTTTCCCAAAATTCCAAAATGAACATAATGCTATTTAGAGCATTTATTAGCAGAAAATGACACCTGGTCAACGTAGTGCAAATAAATAACGCAAAGATAAGTTCTTGTGCATTTTTCAACAACACAATACTAATATTTTAACTTAGGAAGAGACCAGAAATTTGAATTTGTTGGAAGAACCCTGATTTTCAATGACAGCTTTCATTGCGTCTTGGCATGTTCTCCACCAGTCTTTCACATTGCTGTCGGGTGAATTTTTGCCAAACCTGGCACAAAAATTCAAACAGATTGCCTGTGTTTGATGGCTTGTAACCGCACATCTTTCTCTTGATCTCATTCCAGACCCGTTCAATGGGTTTCAGGACTTGAGACTGGGCTGCCATGACAACATCTTGATCTGGTGGTCCTCCATATACACCTTGAAGCTGTGTGGCATGGAGCATTGTCTTGCTGGAGAAGCTAATCGTCAGCGGTGGGGAACATTGTCAAAGCAGTAGGAAGCAATTTCTCTTCCAGGACAACCTTGTTTGTGGCTTGATTCAGGTTCCCTCACAAAGATCAATGTGCCATATTCCAGACTTGATGAAGCAAACCCAGATCATCACCAATTTTCCACCAAATTCCACAGTGGATGCAAGACCTTCTGGCTTGTATGCCTCTCCAGGTCTCCTTTTAATCATTATATGACCAGGTGTACAGCTGAAAATTGGACTCATTGGAGAAGATGACCTTACTCCAATCCACTATGGATTTTGCAAAAGACTTGTCCTGTCTGTAGCTTTGTTGTCCCTGATGTCTGCAGCTTGATCGTGTTTATTTTGTGAGCCACTGTCTTTGGAATTATAAGGATAAAAGCAACTTGACACTATTGTATGCCTCTGAAAGTAAAGCCAGAATTTAACCCTTCCTTTCCTCACTCAAATATCTTTTTGGCATGGTTAATAGTTATTATTTAATTCCAATTACTTTTGAGGTACCACTAGCACTGTTTTTTCCATCCAGCTGGTCCTATTGCCAAAGGATAGTGACCAAAACAAGAGTTTTTTAAAATATTTTTCTTCATTAAATAAGATTTGGGTTATCATGACTTCATTATGCACAATGAAGCTAAACCAGGCAACAATTTATTATAAGATGATTTATAAATGTGGTTTATGATGTAATACAAATGCTTTGATTTTAATTCATTAACATTGACAGAGACCACACCCATTTGTGGTCTCTTTGACTGACAGGAACACAGCCCACACTGCTTTTATATTATACATGAAAAAGGCCACACCTCCTTCATTTACTCTGGAATACATAGAGACCACAAGATCAAAGACTAAAGCCCTGGTGTGATATCTGTTAAATTCCAATCATTTGCACTGTTGGTACCTGATATATGCATGAATGAGCAGGTGTATAAAGTAGATGCATGTGATCTATATTACCTGAATTACTCCCCTCTTAATACCATCAATATTGTACAGAAACGCAGTATAACAGAGCATACAGAAAGCTTCAACAAATCTCCTTTCACTGAAGCCACAGCTGTGTCACTCACATACATAATCTTTAGCAGAAGCATCAATATAATACTCATAAAATAACCCAGAGTTTTCTGTGCATTTTTGTGCATTTATTCTGTGCATTATGATTTCCCTGAAGATTTGAAATGAAGGCAAATTGTATGTTTTTTGCCAATTCTGCAGGAAAGAAAATGCAAAGAAGCAACTATGACAACCTACTGAATGACAGCAAACCAAAAAATAGAGCTCCAAAGTAACTACAGTGGAACCCGGTTATGTCGATGTCCTAGGGGGTTGCCAAAAAGCATCGAGGTAACCGATGATCGAAATAAACGAAAATCAAAATGGCGGCAGTATATTAACGTGCTTGAAATTTCTTTATGTACATGATGTTCGTTAATAAATGAGAAGGTGCATGTATGTGTTTTTGTAGGTTTTTTTACACAACAGTGTTGCCGCGATTTGTTTGATGAAGGCATGCTATAAAAATACATACAGTACATGTTTATCTGTCAGGAATCCACCTGCCACGCCCCCTTCGGCACTCGACAACCCTAGTTGAGGTGCTTTCTCGGCCGCTTTCTCTGAAGCTCTCAGCTTCAATCGCGCACATATGGTGCTCGTTTAGCATCATCACCAGCTCCTATTTAAACTTCCACACTCTCACTGTCCGTTATTGTTGGTATATGTTGGTTCACGGCGGTCGTTGTTATCGCGCATGCGTATCCCGGTACGTGCCTTCCCACCGGCACTCTCTCAACGGCTGCGCTTTTCTTCCCAAAGCGCACCGCGGATTCCCCCCGATCCTGCCGGTGTTCATTCTATGATTTTGGATGGTCATCACACGTTCCGCGCCGCCAAGCATGGCTTTCGCCTCCCGTTCATCGCATAACATTTAACAACAAAAGGCATATGTGCACTAACTAACAGCAGAGATTCACCAGTATACAATACAAACACCTGTAGAAGCTGTAAGACTTGATTTTTCCGCCACTTCCGCGAGTTCTTCTGCGGCTGCACCGAGATAACCGACGTTAAATGGCAAATTTTTCCCCCCTTGTGCTCGAGATATTAGGGTTCGGCGACATAAAAAAAGTCGACATAACCGATAAAAAATGCTTAGAAAAAGCGAGAATTTGGCGGTTCCACTTCAAAAACGTCGACTTAATAGGGTTGTCGAGTTAACCGAGGGCGAGATAACCGGGTTCCACTGTATATATTGTTTATGTCAATTGCTGCAATCATATCTAGTGCATACCTCTGGTGTTCAAACATTGCAATTGCATTAGATGAATAATTAATAGAAAGCTGTTTCCTATCATGTGAAGTCCACAGTCCCACAGTGCATCTTTTGGAACTGTTGCATAGTTACGCCTCCGCTAGTAATAATAAAGACCTACATGCATGATAACAAACCTTACTCTACCTGTCCACTATTTTGACCTTTATTAACATAATACGCCTACTCTTTAAGCCCACTGTTTCCCTCCTCCACACACTCCTTATCTTCCTTCAGGGCAGAGTCTAGAAAGCAGGATGCCCAAGCATACAGGCTCCGTCCTTTAATCGGGCCGTCACGGTCTCGGGCGCGATTAATAAGCTCGCCACCTCCAAATGGTTCTTCTGAAATGACATTTGCTCCAAATGAGATTCTAGCAAACAGCATGAGAGGATGGAAGGAGGAAAAAAAAAATTCAATATGGAGACTGTGTCTGCAGGAGCAAGCCCCCTCACCGTGTCAGAATAGATTACTGCTCCTTTTCCATTACAGCTACGGATAAGGTCGGAGGAGATTATTTCCCCAGCTAGCCTGGAGATGCTGGCTTGGACTGGTGTGGCGAGCTTGGAGAAATGTCTGCAAAGGTGTACGGGTGGAGTGACAGCAGTCATTCCTGCAACAGAAATATTTTTATAGTGCTGTAAAAATGGAGGTGACTTTAATTTCTCCAGCACCTATTAACCTGTAATCCTCTTAGTTCTTTTTGACACACACACATATGCACTGAAGCTACAAAGGGCTCTTATATGTCCTTCAACAGGGTTGTGACATTTAAGATCTGCTATCACAGTGATATTTTCCAACTTACTTTGGCCCAAAACTGCATTAAATTTACTGCCTATAAACACCTTCTTTTTGCACAAACACAATGCCATTCTTGTCATTTATACACACACACATACACACACACACACACACACACACACACACACACACACACACACGTACACCTGCTCATTCATGTAGTTACATAATCCACCAATCATGGCCAACAGTACACTGCATAACATCATGCACCTGCAGATCAGGAGCTTCATCTACTGTTCACATTAAACACAATTATAAAGAGCACATCTTATCTCAGTGACTTTGCCTAGACAGCATTTTTGCATTTTTAAATGGTCCAGATTTTCTGTGACTGTTCAAATTATAGGCTGACTGGAGAGGAACTGATGCGATCTGCTGCCAGCTCTTCTGCCTCAAGGTTCAATGTGTTTTCTTACTACCACAGCTGTATCTGTGCTGTTTGTGCCTTCATGCTAGCCTGAACTAGTCTGGCTATTCTCCTTCAGGCAAAGCATTTCCATATGCATCTCACTTGCTGCTCACTGGATGTTTTTTTGCATCATTATATGTAAACTGTAGAGACTACAGTGCATCCTATGAGATTAGCAGTTTCTGAAATACCCAAACCATCTAATCTTACATTAATAACAAAGTCACAGTCAAAGTCTCTATTCTGATATGAAACCCTGCAGTGATACCAAAATTCCAATCATTTGCACTGTTGCTACCTGATATTTGCATGAATGTGCAGGTGTTTAGCTGCATATAGTCTATAATACCTGAATTACTCCCCTCTTAATACTATCATTATAGAAACCATCAATATTGTACAGATACGCAGAGCATACAGGTTATTTCATACAGAGTAACAAATTTCAACAAATCTCCTTTCACTGCAGCCACAGCTGTGTCAAGCATCAATATAATCCTCATAACATAACCCATGGTTTTTCTGTGCATTTTTGTGCATTTATTCTGTGCATTATGATTCGACATAAAGGCAAACTGTATGTTTTGTGCAAATTCTACAGGAAAGAAAATAATAAATTGTTCAAAACAACTGTTTTGAACTGTTTTGCCTGATCTTTATTCACAATGTCCATCTTGTAAATGTCTTTGTAAGTGTCTATGCAACCAAATCAGTTTTTTTCTGCTCTGTCAGCCATTGTAGAATGAAAAAACTTCTACAAAAAAAAAAAAAACGTCTCTAGGTTACGAATGTAACCCTAGTTCCCCAAGGGAATGAGACGCTGTGTCCTAACGCTTCAGGAACGCCCCTGCGTTACGACGCAGCTCAAGTTCCCGAATGGGGAACTGCAGGCTACAAGTCTGGCAGTGTCAAAAGTCGTCAATGCAGATACAATGCAGATACATAGATAAATATTTAATATTTCTTTCTCTCTCTCTCTCTCTCTCTCTCTCTCTCTCTCTCTCTCTCTATTTATATATATATATATATATATATATATATATATATATATATATATATATATGACAAATAAAATTTTTTAGAAACTCCTAAGTAAAAAGATATGCCTAGATGCAGCTATGAAATAAAGAGAATAGACTATTGGCAATAGTTAAATACATATTAATGGAAAAAAAATATTTGAACATTAGTCGGTGATTGTAATATACTTTAGGCCTGCAGGAAAGGCCTTGCTGGACCTGATGGCCCATCAATGCTGTAGGGTATTTCTGTAATTTTTACAACAAAATATTTGTTAAAAATAGTATATTCTATTAGACATATTAGAAAACCATATGACCTTAGCGGATAGTTACTGTAAGACAATGCTGTCATTACAGTGCCAATAACAGTGTCAGTAAAACTTCCATCTTAGATCATCCTTTTTGTCAGTAATATACTCTAGACGAATGCAAATGAGTCACTCATGGCTTCAAAATTTGAACGAAACAGCTGACCGTTAGTGAAATCAATAAATTATTAACAAAGGGAATTCAACGTGCGACGTTGCCAAATTTATCGTCATTAAACAGAGACGAAGAATTATAACTGCTAGGTGTGAATTTGCACCAAAGCACACAAGAATAGAAAAACACATTTATTATGTCAGCGTGAAATCCATACAGGAAACCTGATAGTACGTTAACATCAGCGCGCTCGGTTTTGAAAGAGATTAAGAGGAATCGATTGGATTAAATATTGCAGCCGCATGCCAGACCGCACTTATTGATAATAAATGAAGGATAATGAATTCCTTTTTACAATTACGCCACACTCCGCTGGGTTACATCCAGCACTGATGGACAAAAACATCTCTTGAAGATGTCACATATGCCACATCTGTTATTAGTGTTGTCTTATTTTGTGTAGAAAATAAGGGCTGGCTCTGAAATCATGTATACACATCACACACACACACACACACACACACACACACACACACACACACACACACACTCACACACTCGCACGTACAAAGAGAGAGAGAACAGAGATTAAAGGGGATCAAAGACAGCAGCATGATATGGTACAAATCCATCAAAGCATAGTACAGTACCAGCATTATCCTAAGCAAAAAGGAGTGTGTGTTCAACACCCGTGTGTGTGTGTGTGTGTGTGTGTGTGTGTGTGTGTGTGTGTGTGTGTGTGTGTGTGTGTGCATGCTTCAATATACAGTATAAATACCAATATTCAGTATAAATCCAAATTTAAATGTGTATTTCAAGACCCATTGAGAACTGTGTTTATGGGAGTACACATCCAAACACTCACAGTCACGTGCACACACACAAACACACACACGAGCTGGCTTTAACCGCATCTGTGAGAGAAAGATAAAGATGTGGGTGACTGGATATTTGTCAGAGTATGTGTGACTGCCAATTGCCTATTAATCACCCTTATGCTCCCCAGATGACTGATCTGACTCATGGTGTAGTCAGGAAAGAGAGAGAGAGAAAAAGAGATAAGGAAATAGAAGAAGAAGAACGGGAAGCAGTATAGGTTAGAGTTATATTTGATTAAAGCTGCAGGACTTTTTTTGGGGGGTCAGAAATGATGCCAGTTGTAAAAAATGGCAGCCGGATCTGGCCATACAAGTCATCAGGACACAAAGCGGATCAGCAGAGATCTTCTTATTTGCAATGCCTCATTTCAAATAACCTGCTTAAACTGTATAGTTAATGTCTTTATCTTTATTTATAATTTTATAAAGTTTTTTAATAGTTTTTTATATTTTTATAGCACCAGCACACCATGACAAATTCCTTGTACACTGTGCATGTGCTGTCACACTGTCCGCATACATGTCCTGCACCACCCTCACACACCTGACCTCCCTATACAGTATCACAACTCCTCTCTCTTCACCCTGTCGTACGCTTTCTCTAAACCCTAGCAGTGTTATATCTACTCTTTCCACTATAGTCAGAGGGATACTAGCTTAATAAAACAGTAACAGTGTTTAAGAGGCATTGCGTGGCATTACTCATAATTAAATTGGTCTAGACAACAATATAGTGTGATGGAAGAAAAAAGGCTTTGTTAGAGTTCCAGATTTTTTTTTTAATTATTAGACTACAACATGAAGAAATGAGGTAGTAAAAAGGTGGGCAATTTTTTCTTTCTGGTTGTTGTTGCATTCATTTTTACATGGTTAAGGGATTCAAATAATCACACAGCAAATGATGTCAATCAGAGCTGCTGCCCACTCGCTGTTTACTTTCACTTAGAATCCACCACCCACATGCTAGCACATTTTCAGCCCTGAAGTAGTGTGTGTAGGCCAGAAGGGTGATGGTTGGAGCTGTCAATCCACACACACACACACACACACACACATACTCAATGGATCCTACAATAATTACAAGATCATGTTAGACAGCAGATGGTCAAAGGTGCTGAAACCTCTTCAGTCCATTTTTTGTTTTTTTGTATAGAATGTATGCAATATGATCAGCATAAATTGTTGGAACTCATAATTTCTGAAACTTTCATAAAGGTTTCATAAGGCATTTTGGTAAAGCGAGCTCATGTAGTCAGGCACAAGATTTTATCTTTAAAACCACAAAAGTATCCGTGTTATTTTTGAACACCTTTGCAAATGCTGTGAGGGAATTCCATATACACACAGCTGTTATTTGCACTTGCAACTAATCCAGTTCACACAAACCGAAACTTGGCTGCAAAATTCTGTCATGGAGAAGGAACAGCAGACGAGAATTGTAGCTTGTCAACTGGACAAGTAATATTATGCAGTAAAAAAAAAAAAGGTAGCATCGTGAAAGCGGCTCCGTGACCGGTCACGTCACGCGTGTGGGCCGACTGCTCGGCAAGCACCGAATTCTGAAAAGCTGCCATCAAATCGGTGTAATTATCCACAATCAACAGTCAGCAGCCGACTAGCTGAAAAGAGCACTCACGGGCTGGCTGCATTCGGGTGGGTGGTTGGGTGACTGTCGTAGGGAAAAAGAACAGAAAAGTGATGTGAGGGGGGGAAAAAAGCATAAAGCATTAAGAGAAAACAATGAAAAGAGAAAAAATGGGGAATGAGAAAAAATGGGTGAGAGGAGAGCTAAAGAAAAAGGAAGACAAAACAGCAGGAAGTGAGATGCGATGGAAAACAAAGAGTGAGTGCGGCAGATATCCTAATAAGCTGATAAAGTGGTGCGGTGAGAATCTGAATATTAACTCGGCTGTGATGATTCAATCCATTCTGCAACGCTATCACACACAGAGCCCTAATGCAAATACCTCCACTTTTACTGCCTCTTATTGGTACCTCATAAAACAAACAGATGACAGGAGCATTGTCTGGCTCTCACAGATAGTACAGCCTGTTAGCATGGAAATGCAGGACAAATTGCTCTTCTCTGAGTGCAAAGAGAAAAAAAAAAAAAGAATGGAAGGATGCATTTATGATTTCTATCCTCCATTTTTTACTAAAGGTGCCTTTTAATGCAGTTGTGCTCAATCATGATTTTATCTTCCTCTTTCTATCCAATTAGTTTGATGTATGTATACAGCAACCAATAGATATAAAGAGGTGTAGTAAATTATCCTGTTGAATGTTGTGTTGAATCCAGAGTGGGATGACTGGATACAACACAAAGGATACTGAGGTCCACCACCACATACTGAGGTCTACAGTCACCCCTAATTCCTTCTCTTCTGACCTGAACTCTATCAGAATCACTGACTTATTTGTTTATATATATTTTTGTCCATGAAGATGTATTCAATTATTCCCACTAGTCTATTCTCTTCATTTTATTCAATTCTTTATTCGTTTGTCTCAGATGCTCAGAAGTGTCTGTTTACTATTGGAGTTTCTACCCAATCAGATTTCAGCCGTTACACCACATGTTCCTGAGGTCAGAGGAGTTTTTGTTGATACCTTTAAAATGAACAGCTTGGGTGTTGCTTTAACTAATCAGATTGCTAGTTGACGACACTGAGGCGTCATCGGACGACATCTCACTTTATATCACACCATTCTGCACATAGACACTTTAAGGACAATCACACGAAATCACTTAAAATTGTACGTCCAATAATAGCCATACTCATTCATGTATATACATATATTTTCACATATTTTCTATAGTTTATACTTTTTATTCATCTACTTTTTTAATCCTTAAATTCAATTCCTTTTTTATGCTTAAATGTTGGACAGTCGAACAAAGCATTTTACTGGATGTCGTAGTCTGTATGTATGTGTATGAATTAAATTTGATTTTCTTTCAAGAACAGCTGTACATCATGAGGAAAGATCAGCCAAAACAGTCAGTTGTTAAGCTTTTCCATAAACCATTTATCTTCCATTATTAACCATTATTTTTTTTCTGTATAATTTGCACAAAAAAACACACAATTTGCCTTAAATTCAAATTAAGAAAATACACAAAAATGCACAGAAAACACAGATTTATATTGGGCAGCAAGTGAACATTTTTCCTTAAAATTGATGTGTTAAAAGCACATTTGTTTGACAAGGGCCAAATTGTGATGTCTAGACGTCTGGGTCAGAGCATCTCCAAAACTGCAGCTCTTGTGGGATGTTCCTGGTCTGCAGTGGTCAGTATCTATTAAAAATGTTCGATGGAAGGAACAGTAGTGAACCAGATGCATGTGGGGATTCATTGATGCATGTGGGGAGCGAAGGCTGGTCCGTGTGGTCCGATCCAACAGAGGAGCTCCTGTAGCTCAGATTGCTGAAGAAGTTATTGATAATGCTTGATGGACAATATTAGGCAGGTGGTCATAATGTTATGCCTTATTGGTGTATGTACCAGTTGGTAAAAGCAGGACCAGTTGTTACAAGCATTTAATGGCAAAGACTTGGTGGGATTGGATGAGAATGTCTGATGTGTGGGGAGTGGTTGAGATTGGTTAATAAGATTGGCTGAGAATCTCTGAGGGGGTGGGTAAGATTTGTCAAATCATGGCCCCACAAAGCATGGAAGTGTGTTAAATGGGCCACCAACCTCTAGATGGCCCCTGTTACTCATATCTATATATAACTTACTTTTTCTTCATTTGACTCTCAACTGCCTCTCTCTCTCTCTCTCTCTCTCTCTCTCTCTCTCTCTCTCTCTCTCTCTCTCTCTCTCTCTTTCTTTCTCTCTCTCTGTAGAAGATAATGTCAGTCTTAATGGCCTTTGGACATCTTCTGTGGCACACCTGACATTTCAAAGCCATTCTTTCTCACACACACCTCTTTACTGTTGAACGCTCTGTTAGCCGAGCAGAAAACAACTGGTGGGTGTGCTTATGTGTGTGTATGTGTGTGTGTGTTTGTGTGTGTTTGTGTGTGTTTGTGTGGAGTGGCAGATGGAGCAAGGATCAGCCGTCTCACTGTCCTCCCGTTAGGTATTGAGGGATTGTGGTGTCAGAGCAGACGCAAAATCCTATCAGTATCTTGGCATCAGGCACTCTATCTGACTGAGTAACACTCAATACACACATGTGCGCGCACACACAAACACACACACACACATGCACACACACAAATCTTTCTATTTTTCTATGTTTTATCATACACATCATGTAAATCTTTTGAAAAGAAAATTTCGTACAAAGACATGGTTGACAATGTTTTCATAGTAAAACATTGATATACACTATCTTACAAAAGTAAGTACACCCCTCTCATTTCAGCAACCATTTTAGTGTATCTTCTCAAGACACAATACCATAGAAATGAAACGTGGATATATAGCAGTATAGATTTATTCAACATGCAGCCATTATTGTTAAAATAGCCAGCAACAAATGTGAGTACATCCTAAGTGAACATGTCAAAACTGTGTCCAAAGTGTCAATATTTGTGTGAGCACCACTGTTATCTAGTCCTGCCTTAATCCTCCTGGACATGGAACTCACCAGAGCTGCACAGGTTGTTGCTGGGATCCTGTACATTCGAAGTCACACACAATCTCATATACACATACAAAGCCCTTCATCCAAAAGCTGTCAATCATAAAAGAGTGGAAAATGTTGTGAGTAGATTAAAAACAAATCAGAATAGCGAAGAATATGCAAATGAGCATAATTCAGGAATATTAGGAATGCTAATTAGGAATTAGGAAAAGAAAAGAAGCTTTAATTTGAATTTAATTTAATAAATATTTTTATGTGCATGAACGACCAACATAGGAGCATCTTGGCGGCAGGAATTTAAATATTTAACAATGTCTAGAAGATTCTATAAAGGTATTTTCTGTTCTAATTTCATTCTGTAAATGAATTTTTTGTTTGTTTTTCAGGGCATCGATGTTGCTATTTAAATTGATTTGCAGATATGTGAAATGCAAATCTTGTCTCCAGTGTGGCCTTTCTACGGTTATTTATTATTTATTTTAGGTTAATTCAATGTTTTTATATACATTATTATTATATACATACATTATTAAAAATGTTTTTATTCACACACACACACACACACACACACACACACACACACACACACACACACACACACACACACACACACACACACACACAGAGATTTTTATTACAAAAATCTAATGTTTACCATTGTAAAATACTGCCAAGCTGTATTTTACAGGAATCTGTTCACTCTAAATGCTTCATGTTGAGTGACATGATTTAGGTTTTTTGTGTCATTACTTCCTGTTTCAGGTTTGCAGCAGAACGTGTTATTATGGGCATTCGAAGAGACAGAATGTGTAATCGGTGAAGAAGGCACTAAAAAAAAGCATGCTTGAATAGCTGAAAAACCTCCTGTACATGAACAGCTCTTCATTTGCAAGGTACCTCTTCGCATTTTACACACTGATATCAGGTAAACATAATTAAAAGCAAAAATTTTAAAAGCCTGACAAACAAATTGGAGTGTGTGAGAAAGCATACCTACTATATGAAAGCAAACCTGTGATTATGAGCCTCTCCACCCAACAAAAATCCTAAGCGTTCTGGGTCAAATTCATACCCTTCACTTCGACTCCAAAAGAGTTTGTGTTGTGAGGAAATTATAATTGCTCAGGTAAATGTTTATTTTCTGTTTTCTGCTATAGGGATCATTTGTTAACTTTAGCAATGTCTGTTTACAGCGGCTGGATCTCAATGTCAAGTGCTGACATTTACAACCTGTGATCTAATTCAAACCTGTACATTCTGCAAGTAACTGACTGCTGTGAAGTCATACACAGCCAGCTCAAGGCTACAGATTTGAGGAAGCATTTCTATAAACCTCATGTCCTCGAGAGGCTGAATGGAAGTTGTTCAGTTTTTTAGATAGAAGAAATAATTTAATTTCCGCTGATCCTGAATGCAAATAAAAAAAAGTATTTGTTGTTAAGGCTGATAAGAAAGTGAACAGATCTATGTGGTGCATAAAGACTTGGTTGAAAATATGTTCTCCTTAAAGGGACAGAAAACCAAGAATATGCAATGCAATGACACCAGGAACAAATATGTATTAAAATAAATAAGTATGGTAAGGTATTCATATTTTTGGCTAATTCACAAGCATGTTTAGTGTGAGTGCAAACCTGAAATGGCCTAAAAAAGACCCCAAAGTATTAGCTGGTATTTCTGCATATAGTATTTCAAGTAAGTAAGTAACAATATACATTACTGAGTGATGAAGATTAATTATCCAATCAAATGATTATTTTTTTTGGATCCATGCCAACTTCACCCTCCAGGAATATATGCAGATAAGGAGTCTGCTGAATGAGATATAATTAGAGCTTTGCATCTATAAATAGAATGTTACCCTATGTCCTTAGTCTTTATCCTTACAGACAGTGAAAGAAAGCAGTCTTCCAGGCTCTTTCATTACATTACGTTGTGTAGAACCTGAGCTGTCCTGACACCTACCATTGGATTTAATGCAAAAAATAAAAAAAGCAGGCAGATAAACTTAAACTGATGTCTCAAATGAAGTTCAGGAGATCCTGCAGTACAGGCGTTGATCAAGGCTCTCATCCGACTTAAACCTCCATCGAGACTCATGGAGTCTCTTGACTGACAGCCAGTGAAGTCGCATTAAACTGGCGAATTTATCAATAACCGGAAAGCTGTGATGGGGTGAAATGGACTATTGATTATTGAGAGACAGTGGATATAAAAGAGCTCCTGAGGGAATAGATAAGTGGAGAGGGAAAGAGGAAAAGATGAGAAAGCGCATAGAGGAGGGGGGTGGGGGGGGGGGGGTGAGAGTGGCTAAAGAACACGGGCAGAGATTTGATATGTGGTGTGTAAAAAAGTCTGCCTTTATAAAAAAGGTTACGTGTAAACTGTAGCCCAAGGACGGATTACAAAAAATATATACTGACTGAGCTAACATCTCACAATATGGGTCTGATAGCAAAGGAGCTGATCTGCTTTTTTTGGACATGTACTTGTCTTTCCTTTGCTCTTACCTGAAGTGAGAGGCCACTGTAAGGCCACTGTAAAACTGATTTTGCATAAGGTGCAGAAGGCTTTTATTGTGTTTGATGTGTGCACTGAACCTTAAAACAGTGGTGGACAAAATACACAAACCATGTACCTGAGTAAAATATTGCTCCAGTAAAAGCAAAAAGGCTCCCTTTAAACTTTCACTTGAGGAAATGTACAAAAGTATTTGCCTTTAAATGTACTTAAGTATCCAAAGTACTTATGATTTTTATGGCTATAATGTTCCATTATCATCTTGTCACAAGACCCTAAGGCACTGCTCCATTGTCCTCATGGGTGAAGTTCCACACTAACATGTATTCATGAAGGAGACACTACTTTCCAAACTTTACAAATCAGCTTTAGCCTACAGATGGTGGTTTTCTCTCATGGTGGGTAGATTTGATGAGAGATTTATGAATAATCAGAAAACAGGTGTTTATTATGGTGCCTTTGTGCGTTCCATTAGGAGGATAATTCAGCACATTCAATGGTGTTTGTAATGTATTTTAAATACATTTTAATTCATATTCTTTCTCATAGAGCAAGTTAGATTTAACTTAACTTAAAGTCCTAATTAATACATTAATTAACAAACATGTACTAACATGTAATTAAGGTAGCCACTGTTCACACGAATTCATGTGACTCATAGTGTAGTTAAGGTGTAGTTAACATTTAGTTGACATATTAGTACATGCTTATTAATGTACTGTTATTTTATAGTGTTCACAAATTTTCTGTATGTCAAAGATACTCAGCTGGCACTATTCTTTCATCCAGCAAGTGATCATCACACTTGGACACACTTGAACATCCTATTCCAGATATAAACTCCATTTACTGTTATAATAACCTCCATTTCTCTGATAAAAGGTTTCTGGCTTTCCAGATTTCTACATTTTGACAGGCTAACAGGCTGTTTAAATGACTGTGTAATAGGCAGGAGGGTCATCTGTATATTTATTGAAAGCTTTTAAGTAAAATATTCTAAGAAAACCATTTTCTGTAAGTGGGACTTTTTTGTATTTTGTTATTTCTCTATTAATAGGTTGTTAGTAGTAACAAATGTTATTGCTAATAGTGTGTCGGAGATATGGAGTGACTAATAACAAATTCAACTTTAACAAATGTACATTCGGTGCCACCCAGATGAGTAAAGGTTCCAAAGGCTCTCATTGTTACCCTGCACTTGTATGCTCATTACTCACTATCAGCTCTCACTAGTGCTACTTACAAGCTGTATACAATCACCAAAATCTAACTATCTAACTATGCTTTTTTTCAGGTAAAATTTTTACATTGTGTGTGCACTGCCAGTTGTTGATGTCATCGCAAAGTAACTTCCTTTAATCAGGAAGCTTGAGCTTTTGACAGCACAATCCTGTCGTCAAAAGTCCTAACTTTTGTTTTGAAGAGCATTTCTGAGAAGAGTTATAAGATCGGATAGGTAATAATAAGTCGATCATAATGAATCAGTAAGTGGCCTGGGAAATACACAAGCTTACTGATGGTGCATTTTGCCGCGAGACAGCATTGCGCTCTCAAGAGGGCTGTATGTATTAATTACCATCTCTTCATCTGCGTGCACTCCGGCTGCTTCAAAGCTGTGCATCAGAACGCTGTCAGGGCTGCTAATGCCTGTAATTGACCGTTTGATAAGTGGTCCACGAGCTCGCCTCCTCGGACAAAAATATGCGTGCCAGCGTTTCAGCTGAGACTTAAACAGCCGCCAAGGTCATGGAGGCGCTCACGGGGTCTGCCGGGACTCACGCTACTGCATTCGCATGCGCATCATCAAAGGGCATTTTGAAGGCGTGGAGAAGTGAGGCAGCGGTAAATGAGGCACCTTGATTCTGCACTAATGGGCTGACCAAGTGAGGATTCTAAATGTTTTTATTATAATGTGCTGATTAGCTGGGTGCTAGCTAAAGTCATATTACAAAAAGTCCAGCAACTTATCAAGTGTGAATGCCAAAACTGAGTTTAAAGCCTCGGACTGCTTACAAAAACCTCTACATTCACTACATCTTCATAACCTCTATATAAAAGTCTATTCCAGGAGCCCTGGGCTTATAGTGGGAATAGAATGCTATCATCACAAACATAACACACACATTAACTCATCTACAAACAGGGGCAGTTTGGAGTTGCCAATCCATCAAGCAGGTTTTTCGGATGTAGAACTCGAGAAAACTTGAGAACCTGACAGAAACTCACACAGATGCAAGCAATGAAAATCTTCTCACAGAGAGCAATTTGAGCTCTGGATCGAACCAGGAAGCTGGAGGGCTGAGGAAGCATGGATAATTTTTAGACCTGTGCCACCTTGTAATCCTACATGTTGTTTGCATTTAAAACGTCCCCAAAAATACTCAAATATTCATCACAGTACCTCAAGACCTTGGAACAAAAAGTACCAGCTGTATATCTGTTTTTCTCTCAGCATTGGTATTCAGTATTTTCCCAACATACTGTCAAGCTTTGGGATATTTTTGAGAGGAAAATAGGGAACAACTAGGAGACTTTTTTGACGTAACATGAAAAAAAGAACTTCCTACACTTTAACATTGCATTCAGCTTTTGCCTGTAATCAGGCTGTCAATAATACTTTACAATATTATAAGATTTCATCATTGCCAATGTTCACAGCAATCGCTTAAAAAGTTACACAATTGTGTACAAGAACATAAATTATTGCACATATGCATGCATTGATACATGGTTTATTGTTCATACCATATACTGTAATAGCTTTGGTCATGAATACATTCTTCGCTATTGCTCTGTGTGAGAGTAAGCATTCTTACTCCAACCTTTAGTCAGTAATTTGTAGGGGGCTATAAATGGACATTGTGTGGGTCTTCCCTGTACCTGGAGTTTTATTTTCTATGTAGAAAGCCTTGAAAATGTCTGTTCTTCATGCAGATTTTGTGCAATGATTCAGAAAAATGGTTTTTATTATATTTGTATTTTACATACAATATTAATATTTTTATTTTATTATATTTTTTATGTTTGTTTTTTGATGTAACATTACTGCTCAATATATCATTTCTGAAATCACATTCATTTCAAATGTTCTTTGATTATTTTTTACTCCGTTTTCTTGGCCAAGAGATAGGGGAGAGTGGTGAAGTAGCAGAAAGGTTGGAGAGGAGGAAATGAGGTCTGTTCTCATGTTCTCAGAGAGAGAGAGAAAGAGAAAGAGAGAGAGAGAGAGAGAGAGAGAGAGAGAGAGAGAGAGAGAGAGAGAGAGACTATGCTTGACATTGTGGTCAAAGCACGTAAGCAAAGTTTCCAGATTAAATTATCACTATTATACTGCAACTTGGGCCAAATTAATGTTAAACCTAACAGAAGCTGATTAATAAAGAGCAAACACAATTCCAAATCTACATGGACAAGGTTATTGATTGAATATAGCCCAACTGGAAGGGAAAGCACAATCTGGCAACGCTAGCCTGGAGTCTGTTCACACATATTTGCCCCAAAAGCATCAACCAACTGCCAAACTGCTATCAGCCAAAGCATCATTCTTTATATTACAAAAATACCCAGCTACAGTATACTCTAACCTTTCGAGTTTATGCCACTTGGTCTAAAAAAGTTGCAGTAATTCTAATGTTATTTTTTCACACATTGGAGTTTGCAAGATAGTTTATTGGATTTTAAATAAAAAAGATAATAAACTGTATCCCTCTAAATGCAACCGTTCTCTATTCACCTTTTCATGTGAGGTCAGTTGTGAAAATGTTTGCAAATTTACGCTCACTAGACTGTGTTGATATCACTTCAGCAACAGATCATTAACATGGGTTATTATGTCAGCCAGAGTCCAGATTTATCAAGCACTAAAGCAAGTACCTAAAAAATACAGGGAGAGGAGATTTTTTAAAGTTATTCTAGTTTTCTGAAAATTAACCAGCTCACCTTCTGTAGCAGATCAACTGATGTGACTTATGTAATTACGTACGTTTATGTTCATTATTTAGCTCGAGTGGAGAGTGGTACCTCAGTGGTTAAGGTGCTGGGTTGCTAATCGAAAGGTCGGGGGTTCAAGCCACAGTATCACCAAGCTCTTGGGCCCTTGAGCAAGGCTCTTAACCCCCTGCGCTCCAGGGGGCGGTGTACTCCACAGCTGGAGTACAAATGGTAACATCAATCAGCAGAACTATAAACACCATGAATTCTCACCATATAATAATCACTAATGGTTGACCGTTCAAATCGAATTATTTTATCCATTTATTTATGTTATTTGCTGGTCCTGATATTTGTAAGCAAGAAGTCTATGTAAGGCTTTTATCAATTTTAATTTTAAAAGATTTTTTTTTACAAAAACACAGCTTATACATGAAACTACAAGTGTATTTTTGATGTCTTGTCTTATTTGTGAACATTTGGCAAACAGTAATGCATCATTCATTTCACACAGATGGAAAGAAAAGGCCTTGTCCCTTGATAATAGTGGCCACAGCTGGGCTTTTGGTTACTCTGAGATGGTTTGCTGAAATTTTATTTATTTATTTATTTACTTTTTTGATTGAGGTTCTGTCACGGAAATGAGCTTTGCTATTTCGCGCTCATAGCAGCATCTGCAGACAGCAGAGATAAGAAACTTGGTTGTTGTTCATCTGCAGAGAGGTTTTTTTTAAGGCTGAAAAGCTAATCTATAAACTCATGGCCCGTTGCCTCGTCCAGAGTGCTGCTGATCTAGACACAATTTAAATCCTGCTGGAGAAAAAGTCGCCCACAGAGGAAGACACTGCATTTGTCACACGCAGATCTCCCCACACACTGTGTGACTGTGGGAGCGTCATTTTCAAACCGGTCACGTTGCCTTATAACACACAGACGCTCACATCTCTGACCCACAGAGAGCAAGCTGAGGATTTTTTTTTTACTGCTGGGGTCTTTCAAATACAGCAGTTTCATCTCTGTGACTGTCATATTGCTCTGCTCTGTTTGTCTGCTGTCAAATTTTGGCTTTAGGTCATGTAGCACATTCTCATAACTGAGATTTTATTCTCAACACCTAGGGTTGTGATACACTATAATCTTCTGAGGGTAATGGCATCTTTTTTAAGAGCAGGATTACCAACATATCTACAGCTCAAATCAGGGCCGTTTCTAGCCTTTTTGGCTCTCTAGGTGAGATTCATATCACCACCTGATTTCAAGTATGTAAACATTTACTGTATATTAAAAAAGCAAAAAAACGGGTAAATCATGGTAGTGGGGCAAAGGGGCCGACCCCAGCTGGTTCTGCCCTAGGTGACCGCCAAGTTTGCCTATGCTGGAAACTGAAATCTGTAAAGTTGGCGATTTTTTACACGTTTCCACAATATGTATATACACCGATCCGGCATAACATGATGACATTATTGCATTATGACTGTTGAAGTGAATATCACTGATTATCTCTTCATCATGGCATCTGTTAGTGAGTGGGATATATTAGCAACAAGTGAACATTTTGTCCTCAATGTTGACGTGTTTGAAGCAGGAAAAATGGGCAAGCTTAAGGATTTGAGTTTGACAAGGGCCAAATTGTGATGGCTAGACGAGCGTTGGTTTACTTGCGTAGATATCAACAACACAACTGGGTGGTAGGCTGCCACAATGGTTGCCAGAATATAGTTCACAAATGGCTTATAATTTGTATATTATTTCCATTGTGTAAGGTAAATACAAATTTCATACAAGATCTGGCAACTTGACACCCTAGGAATAAAATATTGATGTGATTATTCATATAACAAGGTTTGAGCCATACAAATTACAGGAGTTTCCCAGGAGAAATAACAAAACAGGAGGGTGGGAATACGGAAAACGTGAGTGTTGACAGGTATAATCTCTGGTGCCAAAATTTAAAATAAGAAAATCATTTATTTAATAGAAAGAATTTGAATGTTCCTTCAATCTCAGGCTATATGCCTTTAAAGAAATGCTGTTATGGCATTAAATTATTTTATATAATTGTATAAAAGAACATCTCTCAGGCCTCAATTGTTCAGCTATAAAAGTCCTGTCTTTTTTTTTCGCTTCATGAAGGAATCTGACCCCGGCGCCAGTTTGCCTCCCTCTCTCTACTCCTAATGACAGTCATTACTGAATGTCAGGCTGTTCTCATCAAACTAGCTGTCCTACGCATGTCCAATTTATTCTTATGCCGTCTGATTCACTCTCGCCCACACCCCACACACCAACCAGAACAAAAGTTATGCCAATCCGTCTGCCGAGCACATCAATTGTAGCTGGGCTTGGGCACAGGGTGTCACATCATGCACCAGCTTGAAGTTATCTTCACACACTCGCACCCCTCCAGGCACCTGAATGACTCAGAACAGCAGCTGGATCTCATAAATCCAAACTGACTCCCATCTTTCTTTCTGTCTACGTATCTGGAGCACCTCAAGCATATCATGTTGCTTCCGAAAGTTACTTCTTACTTTGGGGTTGGGGCTTGAAGAGGTCCTTTGAGGACTCGCTGACACCTGAATCAGACCCCAATCTTTATAACAAACCCCATGATAAAGCACATCTCTATGTAACAAAAAAACAGTAATTGGGGTTATATGAGTTCCTTCCCTTCCTCTGAGGATTAGATGTGCAGGCCAGTAGATATTAATGTAGATATAAACTACAAGCTAAAGAAATGCTGCAAGGATGAAGGAGGCTACGTCACTACGGTAGGTCCCTGGGCCCCTCATTAAGTTCTTGTTATATCAGATCTTATATGCAAGAGTAGGAGTTATCCTAGTCACTGGTTGAGTATAATATCTATTGCACACTCTGTGGTAAGTAGGTCACTGATATTGCAACCTTCTTTCTTCATAGCTCTTTTGATGTTCTGGCTGTGCTCACCATTCTTTGTGTATGTGTACTGCAAAAAATTAAGAATCTCTTGTGCATTAATGATATAATAAATGACCTTTAATAATCTGTTGAAGATTTAGACATGCAGTTCATATACCCTGGTTGTTCAATAATCTGCAACCTGCAGCTGATTGCACAAATTCAGTTTAATAGTTTGATAAGAGTCAGGGTGTAAAATATCCTAATCCTGGGGTGTTCAGTTTGAACCACAAAGGCCTGGGGTGCGCGCAAGTTTTTATTCCACTGTTTAATTAGTTGGTCTTGGCTTCCAATATACTGGAAATCAGGTGTGCCTTCTGCTTGGTTGGAATAAAATCCCCATCCAGTTATTTCTGGTTCAAATTGGACACCCTCTCTATTGAGAATTTTGTGCACTACAAGATCATCATGGGCTCCTCACATTACAAACTGTTTAACCTCCTTCCATCCAGAAGGAGATATAGGAACATTCCTTTTTTCCAAAAACCATCACCCAACTGAACTCTACACTGATGGCTCACTAATGCATTACTGATGTTACAGCCATCATTATGCAATTCAGCTCCACTGTGTACATTCTGTATCATTTATACATATATGTATATAACTGTCCATTCATAACATAGTATAGATCATCTATATATTGCTATACATCTCTATCGCTCTCTCTATATATATATAATAAATATATATAATATAATAATATAAACACCAACATACTATAGATCATTAATACTCCATTTAAATACTCTTGTAAATGCTTTAATTAACGATGGTGTTTTAAATTACGTAAATCAGCAGGACACCACACTGAACTTTTCACATGGATGGTTTTAAATGCCGGATGTGTCTATCATGGCGGATTTTGATTTAAGACTTGGCACATCAATAAAACAAATGTTTAGTCATAAAATAATTAAATAATATTTTTTGGGTATTTTATTTTAGATATATCTCTGTGAAAATGAAGGACATCGTGACTAAATGTGTTGTGTTGAAGGTTTTAATTTTACCTATTTATATTTATTTATTTGTATGTTTTATAAAAACTGTCAAACAGAAATGTGCGCTGCTTTAATCACGCGCTAATAAAATTAGTACAGTTAAAATGAATTTGCGTTGAAATAATTTGAGTTATTAACGCAAATTTACACACATATGTACACACACACACACACACACACACACACACACACACACACACACACACACACACACACACACTATATTTCCAAAGGTATTGGGTCACCTGGTCATAAGTATGGTATGTGATTTTTGAGCATTGCATTTCACATTTAGTTCAAATTTTTCCAATATTTGTGTTCATCAGCCACAAGGGTATCAAGAATGTCAGGTACCGATGTAAGTGAGGAGGCCTGGGGTGCAGTCAGCATTCCAATTCATTCAAACGGTGTTCAGTAGGGATGAGATCAGAGCTCAGAGCTCTATAGCAGGCCACTCAAGATCTTTCTCTCCAAACCATGTAAACCATATCTTCAAGGAGCTCACTTTGTGCACAGGGGCTTTGCCATGCTGGAACAGGTTTGGGTTTCCAAGATCAAATGAATGCAAAATTTGATTATAGCACATCTAAAGATGTCCTGTACAATTGAGGGTCTCCAGCTGTGTACTTACAGTTTGAAAAAGAACCACATATAGCAAGGAAGGTCAGGTGACCTATTTTGGAAATATAGTATATGTTTATGCTCCTTCTTTAGTCTTTTGCCTCAAGACTTTTATCAGCAAACCACAGCAAATTTTATTTGCATCTCTGAAAAATTGGGGAAATGTAATCTTGTTTTTAAAAGTATTTTTTTACAGTATGCTACTTCAATGGGAGTGACTTTTTGTATAGGAAAGACTGATTCCAGAATGATTCCTTAAACTGGAGGGGATAAAAAATCACACAAACATCATGGTGTATTTATATGGCGGAAATATATACAGAAAATGTAGGGAATCTCTACATATTACCACATTAAAAAAAAAGAATTTTGTTGGAAACAGCGTTCCTAGTCTAGCTTAGAAAATGCAATTCAGACCATATTTAACTTTTCACTTCAAGGCAGGTTAAACAAAAATCTACAATAAATCAGTAATGCAGCCATGAAGTCATCTGAACTGGAGATATATTAGTTAGCATCCAATGTAATTAGCAGTGCAGATTGCAAAAAAATACATATTTCTCTGATATGATATGATATTAAGTGTGTAGTATGTCATGTTCTACGATTACTTATTTTGCCTTTAATTATTTATAGTAAAATTCTTTGACCTTTGCACCTCCTGCATCAAAACAACAAACCCACACAGACAGACGCACACACACGCACACACACATACACATTCTTTTGTCTGTAGCCTCAAAACTCAAAACTCTCGTGCACTGATGGATATGGTTATATTTATATCCTGTACAGTGCAAGGTAGAAAAAAAAACCTTTATGAAAAATTTAAACAGACATGTAACTTGCCAAACGTTTTTCTTTTTTTTTTCTTACGTGCCTAGTAAAAGGAAGAAAACATGTGTACTGTGCGTCTGTCGATTGCTCGTCTTCCCTCTCTGTCTGTAGATCTGAAAAAAAAAATACAGCTTGCTTTGGACTACATCTGTGTGTGTGTGTGTGTGTGTGTGTGTGTGTGTGTGCATGTGCGTGTGGGTGGTTAGGCATGACAGGCTGTTGCAATGGATCAGAAATGTGAAAATACTGTAGCCTGAGGGTTGAGTACAAACACCCATGATGTCCATCTGAACTAAACACACATCCCACTGTGGACAGAAAAGCACTGAGTGCACCATTATATAATAACAGAACTGGGGATTTTTCACTGGCTCGATGTTTCGTCTGTTCTCCTTTTTGGAAATGGCACCCACATCCTGAGAGCTTTAAGGTTTGCAATTTGGTATAAATGAGTTCATCATTAATAGGCAGGAGGACATTAATGAGGAGGACAAAACCCAACAATCATATAGAAGATAAATCTAAATGTGGAGAAAATAAATTTCTGGAATTAAAAACTTAATCTGACCTGATTTACACACACTGCCACTCAAAGATCAATGAACAGCCTACAATAAAATTTGTATTCATCAGATAAAAGTTAGTTGTATAAATCAGATAAAAGAAAGTTGCTCTGGATACGGTGTTTGCTGTACATGTAGATTAGCGATTTAGATCAAATTTGTTTATGCCCAGATCTTTATCTCGTCTCACACTAATACATACAGTGTCTCTTTGTCCTACAATTGATCAAACTAATCTACAGAACTTGTTAGTTTATTCTTCATATTCTTAATATTCTTCATAATATTTATGCTCCACCCTGAGCATGTGCTGTTAACATAAGAAGTACTAAAATATTTGTAACTAAATTATGAAAATAAATGAAGAAAGTACAGATCTTTCAGTTGCCTCATATCTATATTTACAGTATATTATTATTATATTAGTATTTATTTATATTAATATTAATACAGGTAAGATCTTGTTAAACATTTGCTTATAAATTTATGTGACAATAACAAGAACTGTGTGGGTTTATTCATAAAATAGTTTCACTGCTCATAGCACATACATCAGGCATAACTTTATGGCCACCTGCCTAATATTGTGTTGGTCCCCCTTTCGCTGGCAAAACAGTCCTGAACCCACCGAGCATTAACAGCATGAACTTCTTCAGCAATTTGAGCTACAGGAGCTCGTCTGTGATCGATCTGAGCACACGGGCCGCCTTCGCTCCCCACGAGTGCCCATGACCATCTCATCAGTTCACCACTGTTTTTTCTTGGACCACTTTTGATAGATACTGACCACTGCAGGCCAGGAACATCGCGAAGAACTGCAGTTTTGAAGATGCTCTGACCCAGATGTCTATCCATAACAATTTGGACCTTGTCGAACTCGTTCAAATCCTTACGCTTGCCCATTTTTCCTGCTTCTAACACGTCAACTTTGAAGACAAAATGCTCACTTGATGCCTAATACTATATATCACACCCACTAACAGGTGCCATGATGACAAGATAATCACCGGTCATAATGTTATAATGTCATAATATTATGCCTGATCGGTGTAGACCAATGCGTTTCACAAAGTGACACACATACAGTATAGAAATAAAGGGAGTTGGGTTTGAGTAAATACTTTATTAAGGGATGTTGTTAGGCATGCGACTGTGATGTCCCATCAAATCAACCACCCTCACTCCCTTTCAGAAGCGATGTGACATTTTTGTATTGAAACATGAATAGTTTTACAACAATCACAGATTAATAGAATACAAGTGCATGAATGTTTAGCACTACAGTCATTTAAAAAACATGCAAGTGTCAGAGCAGGACTGTAAAGAAGAGCAGGAAGTGCAATCATGTGCAAAGACTCGAAAAAACTGATTAGGGGTGGGGGGATTGTGTCTATATTTTGGGATTTTGGAAGCCATGTAATGTTGTTTATGGCTATGTGAGATCAAGAGCACTGACAAATGGGTGCTAAAAGTTGTATACCAGAGACCACTCATTTCAGAGCACACATTTGAGCCATGCATAAGAATACCTTGCTTATGATGTACCCATGAAAAGCATTTGGTCAAAGAGGTTTCTATCTTAGAGTGTTAGGAGGACACATTTGACATGCTTAATATGTTCTTCGTGGCAATGAAAGAAATCACAAAAGCCTGGACGACTGTGGGGCATTGTCAAAGCCATATGGCATGACCAAATATTCAAAGTAGCCAGAGGCAGTCCTGAAGGTAGTGCTCCACTTCTTGCTCTCTTGAATACAGATTAGATAGCAAACATTCTGAGATCATACTTGGTAAAAATGGAGGTTGACTTCAACTGTTCTTGGTCCAATAGTAAGGGGACGGGATAATGGTATTTGGCAGTGATCTGGTTTAGCCTATGATAATCTATACATGGCTGTCTTTCTCAGCAAAGATAAAGCTCGCAGATGCTGGGGAGGTATGTGGCGTTGCTTAAGGTTTCAAAGATGGCTTTGTTTTTGTGAATTTGTGTTTAAAAATAAATCTATAGTGCAGTTATATGGATGATGGGGCAGGAAAGTAGAATCTTTGGCTTGGTAACAACTCTTGTTACTCGAATAGATTAAAGCGATCTTGGGTAGTTGATACATTTCTTGGCTTTCTATGGAGGTCTATCTACTAGATAGTTACAATTGAATGAACCTGTGATGATGCAAGAATTCCCTTTACTTGACTAAGGGATTAGTAGATTTTGAAACTGAATTCAGGGAAGTCTTTAGAGGACTAAATATGAGAGATGAGGTCAGAAGGAATTCGATTTCTCCATGAAGAGCTCTAGCTTCCAGCAGACAGGCAGATCAAAGCTGTGTGAAGTTTAATGGTCCCTATCTCTATCCTATGGGTACCCCATACAGGTCTTGAACATGCCTGGGCGGCTCTGATGTTTGTAGCTCCTGCTGGAGTTGTTGAGCCAGGTCTTCATCTATGAAGTTCCCTGCTGTTCCTCTGGTGAGTGCTGCAATGGCAAACTTGATGTCGGAATGCTGTAATATTGCATTGAATGGGAAAGTCTTCAACTTAGGGAACTGCAATTGATTTACAGAATTAACACATGGCTGAACCTCAAAGTGTTTTTTTACCTCAAGGAGCATCTCAAACTGTGACAATTGTGGGACTGTGCAATTATATATTTTTATTCAGAAGTACTGACAGACCCCAGATCTCCCTTTGAATCGAGTAAGCCAAGCATGACCTACATGGGTAGGGTCATGTGACTGATTCTCTTCTTGAAAGAAGGAGGAGTACTGAATGATGGAGTTTTTTCTTCTCCCAATCAGCAGTTTATTAAGTCAAATAATAAGTTCATTTAAAGTCTCTAGTGCTGAATGGCTATATGTCAGTGACGACTTCTTTCCAAAGACCCTGACAGGAAGCAAAAAGTGAGTTGTTCCTTTTTTTAGACTCATCTTGCTGCTAGTGTTTGGAACTCAAGGATATAATCAGCTTTAATCCTTCGACCTTGTTTAATGATTCAGATTTTTTATTGTCCTTTTTGCCCTTGAGACTGTGATCCAATATATTGCAGAAGAGTGTGACAAAATGATCATAAGAATATCTGATTCGCCCAGTACTTGTCTTTAAAATGGAAAATCCCATACCTTAACTCATTTATCTATACTTTAAGTAAAGCATAATCCAGAAAACACGTTAATACAGGAATGAGTTTATTTCAGAAAATATGATTCCCCCAAAAATGCAAGACAATAAATGCAAATAAATTGAGGCGATACCTTAATAAAAAAAAAAGCAAGGTAGCATTTCGGTGTGAATGCAGACACGAAACTTCACAAAGAAACTTGCAATTATCTGGGTTATTTATAGAGCGTATGCTGATCAAATGTTTAATGAATATTTAACAGTCATCTGTGGCCTAAAACAGAAGAACATTTTCTCTGCACTTAATCAAAAATGTTTTAATAAATTGAAATATCCTATTTAATCGCTGTCTAAATAAAGCCTTAAAATATAATAAACCATCTGGGGCCGTTTTTTTATATAGCCTGTTCCTCCTGCAGGATCAGCTGTGTATAAACTCAAAAGTGTTGTTTATTGTGTCATATTGCTGTGTAGGACACAATACACAACAATATAACAAATTTTCATGGATAAACAGACCACTGCTTGCAGGCGATCCACTTTGACTTTGGTAATGATAAAATGAAATGCTCAGCATGTAATCCATGATCTTTTATTAACCTTTTGTATCGATGAAGCATCTAAGATATTTGGACTCCTGCAGATGTTTTTCAAAGAATTCTTTAAAAAAATCTGGGGCAAAAGTCATACAACTGTATGCATTTAATAATAAATAAGAAGCAGAGGTCAAAACCTAAAGGAAGAAAAATCAGGTGAGAAATTCTTGAGATGAGTTTACTATTATAACTATTCCATTCCTGAAATCCAACCAAACATAGTCTTCAGCTGTTGTACATCATTTGCTGTTATTGAGTTCTGATGTGTTGCATGTTGTGAGATTTTATTTGATTCGCTATGGTTATAAAGATTGGTTATTTGAGTTATCATAACCTTCTTGCCTGAAAGCACTCTGGTTACCCGGGTTAGGGGGAAGCTCAGTATTTAAGATGTACTTCTCATCAGACAGTTGTGAGTTCAAATCCCACCGCCACTAAGCTACCACTGCTGGGCCCTTGGGCAAGGCCCTTAAACCTCTACTGCTCATTTGTATGAAAGACAAAATTGTAGGTCATTAATACTTAATTAATACTTTTATCAACAAGGCACCTCAACCTGCAGATTCCCAGAATGTTTTTTCGCACCATTCTGCGCAAACTATTGGTATTAATATTGGTGTGTGTGAAAATTCAATTATATTTCATTTTCAGAAGTACTCAAACCACCATACAGCTTCATAAATCCCTTGGCCTGGATTTGCATGTTTTTTTTTTTCATTGTTCTGCTACTATATGATTGCTTGTTAGGAGATTGCATAATTAAATGAGCAGGTTTCAAATTGCGTTTTTTTTTCCAGCTCTATCTATTTTGAGCTGGCATTCAAAAGGTGTTCCCATCTCATAGAGCAGGTGGTCAATGTGCAGGATTAATAACTCTTAGCTGCCAGATGTATGATTGGACGAGGTTATATTTCATCATTATTGTTAGTAAAACAATGGTTCTAAGCAGGGTGCCATTATATTGGTGAGCAATGTGGAGAAAATTGTCCAGGAGAAATGTAACTTTCCTGGGTCACATTTTCTGGTGCATTAATCTCTCAGGTGACCCCAGGTTTACCCTGCTGCCCCTGTTATAAGGTTCTTCTGCATGCTGTACTTTTGAATACAGTGTCTGAGTGAATAGCATTTGTTTAAAAGAATATCAAAGCCCTGCTGTTATTGCAGCGTGGGAGAGGGAAAGAGATCAAGCCGCACTCAGACTCGGTTATTTCAGCTCAGAACAGCATGTTATAGCACACCAACTGATCAGTGTACCTTTATTCAGCGCATATATAGAAAACAGTTGCTGAAGTAGAATAAATATATACATAGCATACATACATAGTAAAAATATATACAGAGTGTATGCTAATTTACTGTGCATTCTGAACACCACTGCAGTTCCTGCATTAGTAGTTTCTCTTTATTTTATTATGAGTAGCAAATATGGAGCAAACTTATTAGATTTTCTTTGAGAGAAGGAAAGAAGAGAAGCAAAATGTGAATTAGATGGAAAATTAGCAAATATCTCGTTTCGAAATAGAGACTTTTTATGTCAGGACAAAACAAGTTTGGGTTTTCCACCACAGGAAAGTCTTCATGGTAGGGGATAATGTATTTTGTGGTTTCTCTGTAACAAGCTGTTTGGGTTTCTTTCTTATAAGTATTAAAAAAATGTGAGAAATAGTGATGTACAGTTCCTATAATAATTGCTAGCTGCTAGAATAATCACTAGCTAACAGGAACTAGCTTATTTAATGGATTTTCGGGCTAACTTTAAAACTTATAGTGTTGTGCTTCAAATATTTAGATTAGCTAGCCTTGGCTAATTGGTGTGGTATAAGAGGAATAAAAACACTTCATGGCACATTGTTTTAGGAAAAGTATAAACAAGCATTAACACCACGTTATTTAGACAACGCTAATGTATATTGGTGTGTTCATACAAATATTTAATCATATAAAGATCTGGTGACTTGTCTATCGTCTTTCCTTGGAAATGTGAGCATTGTACTTATTTAATACATTGTCATCTATACACATTTGCCTTGACACATACATGGCACGTAATCTGTCGACGGATGTTTGGTTGGCGACTGTAAATGTCGCAACTGTTTCTTCTTCTCTCCATCCACCCGGATGTGATTAGCCTATCGATGGGACTCAAGAACCATTTTTCATTCGACTAAGCTCCATTATTACAGATGGACCGATCTGCTCAACAGCTAAATAACCAACGGTGATCTGCATGCCTGTGATTATTAACATCAGCAGGAGTCCCTCAGAGTGAAAAGTGTGCTAACAATTAGCCGTAATCATTCTGGACACTCTTGAAACGTTCTCATATCCCTATTCTCTTCACTTCAACTTTTCCAGCCGGTTATGTCCTTTCCCAAAATCCGTTCTGTGTCCTTTATGCTATACAGAGACAGAGAGAGAGAGAGAGAGAGAGAGAGAGAGAGAGAGAGAGAGAGAGAGAGCGAGAACCTCATTCTTTATATGGAATGATGTAGGAAGCAGCACCATTGCTCCTTTGGTGCTGGGTTTATAGAGCACTGAGATGCCCATGGCTACGTTAGCCCACTTTCTTAAGCCAAACACCAAGCTCTTTGCACGCAGCTACAATAAAGACAGAAGCCTTTAGATGAGTTTCAGGTCAAATGCAGTAATGTAGAGGACAGGACATGTGTGAAGGACAGGAAGTCACTCCGACCTGAATAAAACTTGCAATCAAACCAAACTGTACGTTATTTGTGCTCTATATTTTCCAAACAAAATTGGACATATACTATAAATGTTGCTATTTGTTATATTTAGGGCCTATTTACAACAGAAACCATACACATTATCAGACATCACAACCAGGCCACAAGAAAACAAAGTATATTAGTAAAGGTCACTAAATTAGACACAATCCCCATGCGGCAGAGTGAAAAAAATAATCTCTTTTTTTCCCACAGGGCTCATTTTAAAAGAAGAGAAAATCTGAGCTTTTATGTTGAGCAAGCAATGTCAGTGCATGAATTTTTAAAGGACAGGGACTGCTTTAGAACTAGACCTTGTCTCCTCTTTCAGTATCGCTAGGAAATGTCTTCATCAACACTAATGCTAAAACTGAAGCTTGGCTAGTGCTGTACTAGTGCTGAGCTAAAACAAGAGTAGGAGAGTAATTGCATCCACTGCAATTTTCCATTTGCAAAGTTAAACACCATACTGAATAGACTAAGTTTTCTGTTTTTACTGCTGCATCAATTTTTTTCGTAAATATTCACTATCTGATGCAACCTAAGCGGATGTTACTAAATGCGTGCTGAAATTGGACAGTTGGTGTCATTTCTTCCGGTGATACAGTAAATGCCACTGTATCTGTTGAGAAACTGAGTTAAAACTGAGTTACTGAGTTAAATATGCAGTAAATTATTAGCAGGGTTACAAGATATAAGCTTTGGAATTAAAATAAATAAATATATTAAAGGTACAAAAGTTTAACGTCGTAGTTCGGTTCCATTTCGGTGAAGTTAGGGTGAAGAAATGCAAAACATAAAATTGCTTGTAGTTTTTAATAATATATTTGTGATCATCAACATTTGTGCAGTTTACAATTTTAAAAGTTTAAAATAAAATGCCTGCTTGGTTAAATAAAATATATAATCATAATTTAAAAAATATTATATTATATATTATTAAAAAAATAACAAAGAATAAATCAAATTAATGCCATACACTTTTTATTATATTATTAAATTGAGAAATCAATTAAATTGGCACACAAATTAAGTTGATTAAATAAAATAAAATAAAATCAATGGAAAAATAAAATAGTTTACATTTGTTAGACCCCATTTGGGTAATACTGGTCTGTATGTAAGTGTGTGTGTTTTACATGTAATAATAAATGTGCTAAAGATATATTCTACTTTGTTTTACTTATTTTAGTATACTTTAACAAATGTCTTTATTCCCTCCATCATTTATTCCTTCACTCCCTCAATATGTTGAAATGAAATTCTTGAAGCTGGACATATATCGCTGAATGATTCATAGAACTAGCCACTTCCTGGTTAGCTGCTAACGCTAGCACTCTGGATTCTTTAGCGTTTTCATGTATGGCAGAACAAATCTTATTTCCGGTACGGAGTGAAAAGCCACAGTGACACCGCGCTAATGCTAGTTTCAATAAGTTCAATAATAATAAAAGAAAATGCGCTTAAAGTGCAAAGCGGAGACTAAACAAACTTGCGATCCAACACTTAATACATTTTAATAAATAATAGACTATGTTAAAAGATGTTTTCTTTTAACATAGTCTTTTAATTATGTTTCTCTTAACAAAAATCTTTTAACTATGTTTACACAAACAAACTATGTAATGGACTTGGATATGATTTTAATGGTTAACAGCTGATGGCATTTGTAGATTTCTGTGAGGATTCCTGTGGGGTTTTTCTCAGCAGGGTCATTTATTAAGCACACCATGAAAAAAAATGTATTCTATTAAAAGTTTATTAATGTCATTTGTACATAATTTAGATATATTCAGTGTATATAATTAAATATTTTTTTATCTTGGAAGCAGGAAGGTGAGCGATGATGCAGCGACCCCTAGTGGAACAGCTGAGATTGCATTTTTGTGATTATTTTATATTTTATTTTATATATATAATATTCTGTGATCAGTTTTTTATTTATTTTTATTTTTTTGGTTTTGTCTCATGTTGTTAAATTTTGATTTAAATACAGTATGTGCAAACTAATATCTGATTGTGTTCCTAGTGACTGAGAGAAGTTACAAATGTCATTTGTTTAAGGGCAAAAATTAAAGGTTTTAAAAATTTTATTGTATTTTAAAACAAGGTTCATACAATTAGTCTTTAGTTAAAGGTTAGAGAAAAGTAAAAAGAGTCTTGAACTATTGAACAGATATAACAAATTTAAATCCTTGCAGGTAATGTTTATTTCATACTTTCTTTTTTTCTTTATACTGTGCCATTTTTTTCTGAATTTGAATGCATGAGTGAACGTGTTTCTATGTGAGTTTTTCCTGAGCTAAATTCTGCACATGTGGTTTCTGCAGGTTATTTCTATCAGATTTGCATCATCGTTGGCTGTTCCTTCTGTGCTGGTTATTCTGGCATCAGGAAGCACTGTGCTGCGCATTAGCAGCCTCCCTCTATAGCCTGACCCTCCCAGCTTTTGCTTTTTCATCCCTCTGCACCTGTTCTCAGCTGTCAGAGGGCACACAGGAGGCGTGTGAGTAAGTGTATTCAAACGTGTGTGTACATGTGTGTGTCCCTCAGAAGGGCCATGACACCAAAGCCTGTAGTGATCGGTCCTGCTTGGTGACTCCTCCTCATGTCTAGTCAGGTGAGTCTTATGTGCTTAAGGAAAGGGCAGAGGGTCGTTATACTGTGGGCCAGAATCATACGTTTTTGTGTTCATACTCAATGCTGTGTGTGTGTGTGTGTAGAGGTGATGGTCCTTTTTCAGGAACTGCACCATGGTGTGGTTTGTACATGCAGTGACAACCACATAAATAAAATCCAGATATATAAATCCAAAGTGTGATTTTTCTCTTTTGGATTATGAAATGGCCTGTAATGAGAGTTTGAAATATTTAAAGAAGTGGTCGATATGATTTGGTATTGTTATTGTGGATAAGTAATTATAATAGAATAGTAGTTTTTAGTACTTGTAGAACAATTGTTTATTGGTAATAGTAAAAAGCAGGCTGGTAAAAAATATATTAGTTTCATTTTAAATAAATTTGTGTTCAAAGTTTAACATCATCAACAATCTCTGTAGCATATTGTATCGTAAAAAATACAATAACGTCTAATAATGTGATATTATATGTTTGCTATCACACACTTTTTGATTTTTGCTGGATTCAAGAAGAAGCTGCTCAGAATTTGCCCAAAATTCATAATTGATGTTGTAAATCGATTTTTACCTTGAAAATTATTTTTCTTTTCAAAACCATGAGAGATCATAAGTGTCTGTTAAGCAGTTGACTGTATGCTAAAGCTGGTATTTTGTTGGCTAATGACAACGTTTTTTATCTTATACAGTAAACGGTAATCAATATATATATATATATATATATATATATATATATATATATATATATATATATATATATAGGAAAAGCTTGTTGCAGGTTACAGATGTTACAGATGTGTAAATTAAGTTAGGGGGGAAAAATAAGCCTGGGGTTTGGACCTAGATTCCAGATTTAATAGCATTAAAACAGCAGTAGTTAAAAATTAATTAATTAATTTGTATATTTTTGACTTGTGTTTTAAGTCATTTGACATCTGACTTATCTGTCTGTTGTCTCGTATTGTCCATTTTAACTCAACTTTGTGAGTGCAGAATGGATGAAAGCACATTTGAGACTTTTGAGGAAGAACTTGGGGCCACACAACAGGACGTTCCTCACCCAAAGCATCCCAGACAATCTCGTCGGCCTGGTACTAGTTCCCCTGCTATATCTTTTCTCTGCACACCACTACTAAATACATAGCACTGCATAGTAAATGTTATATAATGCCTTTAATACCTGAAGCCTGTAACACAACCCTAATTTTCTATCAAACCTATGTGAACTTTTTGTGGTTCTTAAGTGTAAAAGAACAACAAAGCTGCTTGTCTTTTCATACATTAAAGCAGTAGGGCCTAAAACCACCTGTGTGTCTAATTATACACCCCAGTGGCCATGACCAACACTGAACACATACTAAAGCATAGTCACAGAGCAATAGTAACACGACACCGACTTGCATGACAAACTCTTTAAAGTTAGTCCTCTATCACTTTCTCCATCTTACCTTCACGTTTTCATATAATGGCTTTTTAATGTAGATTCATTATCAAATTCTCTTTTTTAGAAATGTATCCACAGAGAAGAGTGAGAGAGGTGAGTGTGTGAATATGTGCAACTAAAAAGAGGAATGTTAACACCACAGACATCAAATAGATAAGATAAAATATTAAAAATAACGTTTCCCAATGTACCCTCATATCTAATGTAGCTGGAAATGACAGATTTCATATGCGAATGTTAGTGTTAAGATGGGCCTCACACTGGTTCTCTAAAAACAGTCTTATGTTGTTTGTTTAGTGTCTATATGGTCTTTAGGATGAGAGTATGGGAGAGTATACAGGAAGTCTTTGTCTGGGCTGACACATCATATGTCTTCTTACCCAATCAGGAACAGTTTTAGCGCAGGTTTTTTCCCAGTGTGTATCTGTTATCTGCATTAAACTGTAGAACATATGCGCCAATCTGTGTGCTGTGTGATTCTTCCCTGATCAGAAAAGGCACCACGGGCATCGTAGATCGCATGAAAAACCTCTCCAAGAATTACGTTTTGTTTGGTCATGATAAAAATCTAACAGTGTCTCTTTTTATTCCTTTTTTAGTTGATTTTATGTATTCATTTTTACTTGTGCTACTCAGAGCATATAGCCAGCAAATATATCAAAATTCGAACTCTTTTTCATATACATGCTTTAAAACAATTTAGAAACTGTCATATAGCAAACTGGTTAAAAAATCTATTCAATTCATTTTTATTTGTATAATGCTTTTAACTATGGAAATTGTCTGGAAGCAGGTTTACAGTGATAAAGAGGTTAAAAATGTATAAGAATGTATAAGTTTGTTACTTATAATTGTAAGTTGCAAGTCCATCATGAGCGAATCGATGGCAGCTGTAGCAAGAAAAAACTCCTGATATGGCATGAGGATGAAACCTTTAAAGAAAGGTTTCATCCTCATCTGGGTGACACAGAATGTCCAACCTGTGGTCCTGATCCATTGTAGCAGACTGTTGATATTAATTACAACCCAGATCCCTCCTACAAGTTCTAGAGTAGCTCAGTAATTTGATGGCTCTTTGGGCTGTAATTTATGCTGTTAGAGTATAAATTATGCTGTTGGCATAATTTATTTGGTGTAATCTGATTTCTCTCTGAATTTTTCATGACTGCTTGAAAAGAGAATTTTAGAATAAAACAATGGTTTCCTTTCATTTTATTTTATTTTAGTTGTAGCTGCTATAATTTTCCTCAGAATTTATTTTACATTTATGAAGTTAATGTTTTACTCACTACAGGAACCTCAAGTCTTCCAGCAGATCCCGAAGTCTCATCCTCGTGAGGCAACAGTCTCAAGAGGTGGTAAGGCCTTTAACTCTATAATTGCTGATATGGAAGGAACACTAGCAGGTATTTGTAGCTACTCAGCATGGTGCAGGTGACATCTGATAATATACTGATAACCAACACTGTTTCTGGACATGTGTCTTTTTACAGAGCAGATTTCTACAGATTTATTTTAGAACAGAGGTCCCCAAACTATGGCCCATGGGCCGAGTCGGTCCCGTCCCCACATTTGCAACAGCCCTCTAAACAATGCCAGAGACGTTTTTTTTAAATATTGAATTTTAAATGTTTTACTTATATCATATCTGTATTTGACAATGAAGGTTGGCTTTCTTGTTTATTATTAGAGGTAGTTGATTGGTGAAACTATCTGCTATTGTCAAAAATCCATAACAATAGTTTTTCCTGCTTCTGGTCCGCTGTCATTACGAGAGCGGCCTCTAGAGGCAAAACACTGATTACATTCCTCTGAGTACATTCCTTTCAATTGTTTTTGCCATGACAGTAATACTACTATTTAATCACTGACAATCAAGAATTTCTTTTAAAAACACCTCCATTTGCATCCTTTTGTTTACAGTGTCATTGCGAAAGTCTGCGTCTATTCAGAACATGGCCCAGACCGAGGTACCATGGGAGGGAGTGACGCTAAACCGTTGCCTCTTCATAGCCATCACTATACTGGTCCTCAGCTCAGGGTTTCAAAGACTACACGGTCAGTGTAACATGCTTACACCATGCTTATCAATCCCTTCTGCTCTTCATTATCCTTTTAGATCTTTTTTATTACATGGCACGGTTGTCTGTAGTCTTTTGCTCTCGGTTCTTGTAGTCAAATTTTGAACGCCTGGATATTAATGCATAAAGATTTCCTGATTCCAGCACTGCATTTTCACTGTTAGTAATCCAACAGTTTGGAGAGAATTCATGTTATATATACATTATATGAACAAAGGTTTGTGGACACCTGATCATAAGATTTGAACGTGCCTTCTGAATATCTCATTCCACATTTAGTCCCCATTTGCTGTTATAAATAACCTCCACCCTTTCAGGAAGAGGTTCCAATAAATTTTGGAGTGCGCTACAAGGATGTTAGTTATATCAGGTACTGATGTAGGGTGAGGTGAGGAGGTCTTGGGTGCAGTCTGCATTCCAGTTTATCCAAAAGGTGTTCAGTAGGGTTGAGGTCAGAACTCTATTAGCAGACCACTCAAGATCTTTCACTCTAACTCATGAAAACCATATCTTCCTGGAGCTGGCTTTTGTGCACAGAGGCATTGTCAATGCTGGAACAGATTTGGGTCTCCTCGTTGAAGGAAAAATATATTACTAAGACATCCAAAGACATCCTTTACAATTAAGTGCTTCAAACTTTGTGCTAACAGTTTGAGGAAGAACCGCAAAAGTCAGGCATCGCAATCAGGTGTTTGTCCATATAGTGTATGTCTATAACAACTGACAATGGCAATGAGTGTTCTTTTATTTTCTTAGATTTTGTACGAGGTCGCAAAGATGGGACGGATTTGGAGCCCATTGGTTCTCTACTAAACGTCAGACACACTGCGCTGAGAAAGCACCGCTTACCAGTACCTGAGGTACAATAATCATCATACTTATATCTAAATTCACACCCGTCAAAGTCAGTCACATTTATTTGATTTATTTAAAAAATGCATCTACATTTCTTTAAATTTATTGCTTATTTAATACAGAATTTTCATTCAGTGTTTTTTTTTTTTTTAGAATTTCTTGTATATGCTTAAAAAATCATTTCATTTCATAAAATTATTTAAAGAAAACTGCAGGCCATATCAGGATTTATGGATTTGGACCAGCTTTAAGAACAAATTTTTGCGGAAATAAACGACGTCTGGTCAAACAAATAAAAACGGAATATTTTCCAAGCATATATTTTGTAATCAACCCTATGATTATTGGCACAGGGTAAAAACAGGTCTAAAGTATTTTATTTGTTATTTTTTGTGTTATTTTTATGAATATTGATCATCTTTGCAAACAATGATCTTTTTCTTTTGACTTTATTTTATTTACTGATTTATTTTAGTTTTAGTTTTATTAATGTGCTCAATATGCTGCTAAAGTATTGGCACCCTCAAGGCTGCCTCAACCCTTAAGGCTGCAAAGTTTCCCAGGCATCTTGTGCATGTCTAATGAATTAAATAGGTTTTTCATTTACTAAAGGAATTGTACTGGTATCCAAAAATATTAAGTGACAAAAGGACGTGTCGTTCTGATGGCAATAATATGTTCATTTACACAAATACTTACTTTTGAGAGATGAACTGAGGATTTTGAGAAAAGTCCAGGCTTTTGCAAAAAATCCAACGCTGTTTGTACAAATAGTTTTAAGAAATGCATTTACTGGTTTGCAAATATTAAAGATGATTAGTTTGTCACCAGCATAAAAACTGGTATTTTCTAAATAAAATAATAAACGTGAATCCACTGTGTTGTTTTTGTTCATTTTGCTAGCTTGGGGGTTTCAGTTTAGCGGTAACGTATTATGTGTTAGCGGCCGGAGCAGCTCCTTTAAGAAGGTAGGGGATGTTGGTAAGATGTGACCGAGGCGAGCATCATGACATGCATTAAGAGTGAGTCACAGACAGATGTGGCGGAGAAAATCCGGTAATTTTCCAAAATAAAACATCGTTCAGAATCAGATAATAAATAAAACGGAAACAATGTAAGTTATGTGTTCTTTCGGTGTGGCCTGCGGCCCTGAGGGGGTTGGGGACCACTGATCTAAGACACTGTAACTAGCACTTATAAAGACCTAAATGTCCTGTAAGTGTTTCATCTACACAAACAGACACACATTCATTTGACATTATATAAAATAAAAAAACGTGTAAGACTATAAAATGATTTAAAAAAAAAAACAAGATGTATATACAATATAAACACTAAAAGACTCTGTGGTGATCATCTTTTCTGTGTTTGACCTTTAGCCTGAGACGTCTCTGTGGGACACGTTTTTCTGGTGGGTGAGCGACGACGAAGAAGAAGGCAGACGAGGCAAGTCAAGGAAAGTGACTCGAGAAAAAGCTATTCGAGGCCTCAGACACAAAGCGATACCAGACAGGAAACTCCTAAAGGACAGGGAGGGCAGATTCAAAGCACGGAGGGGTAACGCAGGACGGGCCGCAGAGAAGAGTCGTGAGAACGTAAAGCCACAACAAGAGAAAGTGAAAAGACTTGAGAAGCTGAAAAAAGAAGAGAAGGAGAAAAAGGAGAAGGTGGTAAAAAAAATGCCGTAAAGAGAAAATTGCTTTATAATTGAGCAATAGGTGATGGTATGCGTATGGTAGTATTTAATTTTCTGATCTTCAGCTGAGCGTGAGACTGAAAATGAGCACATACTGTATGCGGATGTAAAATATTCAATACATTTGCAGGCACTTTAATGCGATGCAAATAACTAGGTTGCGTTAATGTTTTATTTGTAGATTGGGAACATTGTATGGAAAATAAATAGAACAAGAAAAAAAAAATGTCATTCATCTACCTTTGTTAACTGCTTCATCCTGGTCAGGGTCACAGTGGATCCAAAGACACTAAAAAGGATCACCAGAGGCAACAGGACATCACATTCTCTCTCTTACAATCACAATCATTCCCAGGAGCAGTGTAACAGACACTTCATCTACTGGCTTTATTGGGAATTGAAAGAAAACTGGAAATTCCAGAGTACATCCACATAGACACTGGGAGAACATGGAGTAAGATGAGCTCAGGTTCAACCTGGAAAATATAGAGCTGTCTGAATTTTTTTTTTTTTTCGCTTAAATGATTAACACTTTGTGGAATTACATTAGACCTTTAATGAATATAGCACTGCTTGGTTATGAATTTTTTTTAAAGGCAATATTACATCATTTCGATAAAACAAAGCATCATCTATTCTTAGGGATGCAAAGCATTATTTTTTTATTAAATAAATAGTAGCACAACATATTAGCACTAAAGCATTACATCTGCTTTAGTTCATCAGTTATCATTTCTATTTAACCTTTCCAAAAACCTAGCCAGTGTCTATATTGATTCAAACGGTAATTGCTCATACGACTATTGACTTTTCACACCATTATTTCGCAAATGTCAAAAACTAACACTTACAGATTGTGGGTCCATTCTGAATTAGGCATTTACTATCGAATTTTCTCAGAAACTAGATTCTGTTTATTACAGCTTTATGTCTTAACCAGCATACAATATATTTCAGCTCTTTTACATTATTTCAGTGGCACGTTTTAGTTATTTGATCAGTTTTATTTATTTATTTATTTTTTTATACCAAACAAAAGGACTACAGGCACAGTTATGACTGATCCTCAGATATGTTAACTATACAGCATCGTGACTGCAACCTAACAGGATATACAAGTAAAATAATAAGACACGCAACAAAAAGCGAAGCACGTAAAAGTACATTAACCAATATCAAATTTTATTAATTGTTAAAAAAAAAAAAAAAAAAAAAAACAATAAAAAAAATAAATCACTTGATGTGAAAGTGAGGTGGCTGTGGAGGTCTTGCATCAAAAAGATGATAAAAAATAAAATAAAAACAACACTAACCTGCAAATTAGAGCGTGAAAACCAAACCATCTTTGGGCACCTGAATAACTGGGGCTCCAAACAATGATCGATTTGAGTTATTATACTTTGCCTATAAAACCTGAAACATTCCCAGGTGAAAAGAAGGCTGCTCTAATCTGAGCAAGAATGCAGTTCTAAAAATACCCACAATCACCACAACACCCTCCTGTCCGTATTTACAAAAATATGACAGATTCAGCAAATCCAATATAAAGACAGAAAAGAAAAATCCGAAGTGTCACACTCAGTTACTGCGTGAATGAGGAATTCCTACTGATCCGTCAGAGGATAACTGTGGGTGCATGTGGGGTGGCAGAGCACCGGGAGGAGGCAAGCCAGCATGGTGCATCTGTGGAGGAGCATTGTGAGGAGGAGGGGGCATCCCTGGAATTCCTCCTGGTGGTGGTGGGGGCATGGAGTCAGTGGGCGGTCGAGAACCCATGCCGGTCATCAGAGGAGGCGGGCGCTTGATGGATGTGGGAGCGACCTGCCCTCCAGGCTGAGGCAGAAGCTTCTCCATTTTGAAATGGAACTGAAGGAAAAACTATAGGAGGGAAAAAACAAAAACGCAATTCACTCATTCAATCAACAGAACTGTAACGAAATTAGAATCATTGTTGTATTTAAAAAAAAATTTAAAAAATCATTCAGAGTCTTACTTGTTTGGTTTCTCTGTTCCAGTGAGTCCAAAAGCGACTTTCTGATTTGTCTATCTCTCTGCTCGGAACCTGAAGCATTTGGAGAAAGGAGTTATTTTTTTATGTACTAAAAAAAAAAACTGCACTGGTCTGATCAAGATTCAAGACTGGGCGATATACAAAAAAAAATTCTTCTGCTACAAAAATAAGACATGCAATTAAGCACAATTCAATTCGATCATAAATCATAGTTTATGTATAAATAATTGCATTGTGTAAATTAAATAGACAGCCTATTTTTCCTCTTAAATGCATGATTTTATGAGGAATTTATTGACGCGTTGATGTTATTGTTTTGCAAAATAATTTGTAGCTGTGATTTATAAAATCACAAGTATAAACGAGTTTCCTTATTTGCAAAACAGGTAAATGCGAATACAATATAATTATCAGTTGTGGTATTAGATTTGTTTACTCTTTAAAAAGCAACTCTGATTGCATGCTAAACAGCACTGATAGCTGATTACATCGTCCCTTCACCAAGCCTAAAACAATGAAAAGTGCCGTTTGTCTGTAAACAGCCCATGTACTTTATTTTGCCAGACCATGAGCTTTCTGACTTCATGGATACAATATAATTATTTTTATTAATTTACACTGACTAAATCGAATATTAAAAACAGACCTTGAATGCAATGGTTTCGTAGGGTTCTGCTGCCAGGAGCAGATACTGCCAGCGACGGTCTGGAGGCTCAATACGTTGCTCATACGCAGACATGAAGCGGTGTCTGGGTCCAATTCCCTCTGCAATCTCAGGATAGTCAATCTGGTTTAAAATCACAACGTGCGTCATTGTCCGAAAGCACAGGTTATTTGCCAATTTATTTCAAAGTACATTCAGATTTTTGTACAATGAAGTACCAATTACAGTACCTGAAACAGCAGACTCTGCTGACCAGTCTCTGAATCCCTCTGTTTCGTTACTGTCAATAACAATAATAGAAAACAGAATGAAGAGACAGGAAACAAATACTTAATCAATTACAACTGCAGCCTTTTGGGTACCAAGGTACGGTACCTTTGTAACCTGGTCGCCCGATCTTTACAAATTTCCTCACTTCCACCTTTACTTTCTCGGGTGCTGGCTGGGCCGGAGCCTCTTTGGCTTCTTTAGCGGCTCTTCTTGCTCTATAAAAGTAAAAATAAACAGGGTTAAAAATGGACTGAGAGAAGAGAAAACTGCATTAGAGAAAACTTTAAACAAAATGTGACTAAATCTTATGGTGTATGCCAAAGTACTCACAAATTAGTCTGGTGTTTCTTTCCCTGTGTGTGTGCCAGGTAACTCCCCTAAAGAAGAAGTCGAGAATCATGTGAATATGTAGAAGATACTAGGTATTAAGTAAATGAACCAATTCCAGTAATCATACCTCGTTATTATGAAGTGTGAGACACAGCTTGCACTCATAGGAACCCAAATGGTTCTTCATGAAGTAAGGGTCCTTGTTAATGTCTATGGTTTCTAAAGCGAGTTGGCGGAGGCGTTCTCGGCGGTCCCGGTTGCTCTCGGAGGACGAAGCCACCCCGCCACTGCCGGTCTTTCCACCGGCTCTGTGCTGGAAGTCCATCTTTACAAAGCTGTGGATTTACCACCTTTGTAAACTGTCAGATTTCACTCAGTGCTGCTCACACCTTCAAGAAAAAAAAGACATGTTCATGTTCAAAAGACTTGGTCATATGTGTGTACGTACGTACATACATACATACATACATACATACATACATACATACATATATATATATATATATATATATACACACACACACACACACACACACACACACACACACACACAGTATACGGGGGGTGGGGTTAGTTAGTTAAACAATAGTTTGCATTAGATACAGTAACTAAGATCCCAAAAAGCCTTCAAAACCTGCCCCCACCTCCAGAATAACTTTTAAACACCGGCTGCAATACAAAACAATAACAATCTCCTTCCCTGCACACTATTTAGTGCACTTCATTATCAATCAGAAGGCGTTCGTATTCATGCGCTGTATTTCGGCTAACCAGCTAACCGGCTACCGCAGCTAAACCCTATTAAACCTCAACCGCCAATTAACCTTATATATTTAAATACAATTATATATAAACACATAAACCATACTCTCTAACATAGAATAATACAGTCAATCAAGTATTCCATCGAGAAATTATAACATATATAATAACGTCTTCTTTTTACCTCAACGTCGACCTCGCGCTTGCCGCCGTAACCCGCGCAATACGCATGCGCTACATGGCGCGTTTCCTGTTCCTGTTATTTTGATACCTAAAACTTTATTGAACAGCTCGAGGTTTATCATGAACCCTACATAATATAAGAGCAGATCTGTTTGAATAGTGGTATTTATTTCATTATAAACACTAATTTTATTCTTAGCAGTGGTTAACAGGACATGGGAACCTGTTTGTAGTATGTTAAAGCACAACAGAAAGTGGAAACTCTAAATAATATATATATATATTTTTAGATCATTATGCAAAAATCTAATTAATAAAAAAAGTCAATCTTGGAGGACTATAAACCATGAAAACCAAAAGCATTGCCATAATCACGTTAAAAACTCAAAATACTATTTTCCTTACTTTTGTGCAGTTTGTCGATCTTTAAGGAACCCCTTCAACATTCTTACCATTATAAATCTTTTTTTATTTTGTTATTATAATTACAAATATTTTTATTCTGTTATAACAGTTATAAATAATGTTATAAATAACTATCAACAAGCCTGCAAAACAAAGTTGGTTCAGACACCAATATTAGTCCCGATTAACCACCCAAAGTGTTGGCATTGTTTTTAAAAAAAATAGCTCACATATGAAAACCAAAAAGTGAAGTTTGTACTTGAGATTGTAATTTATAATTTAGGATTTAGGATTGCAAAACGTTTACTCACTATACTCGCAGGACCCTGTTGCGCATGCGCAGTGCAGATAAGGTAGAGGACGCAGCTGGGTGTGATTCTCGTGCGCATGCGCGGTCCGGCTTGGGGCATGAATTGAACAGGCAGGAGAAACTGCTGGGATCTCGGGGTGGAGGTTTTCCCAGACGCCTGGCGTGGAGTGTGTCAACGCGTTCTGATCAATTCTTTGTTTCGATGAGGAGAATGGATTATCCGTGCTTATAGAAGAATGTGTGCGATGTGTTTGTTGAAACAGTGGATTCGCGTGCAAGCTGATGAAAAATAAAATGGATGAACTGGAATAATCCAGCTGAGAAGATCATCTGTAGAGCTCGAGGTGTGAAGAGAGGGAGGGAGTAAGTCGGATCATATAGGTTTTTACGTATACGTTCACATTCCCGTGATCAGGATGGCGTTAAGGATCTAGCTAGCAATCTGTAGGGAAGAGAAGAAGAACAGAGATCATGCGGTTTAATGAGAAGGAGCTGGTGTTCCTGAGCCGCCAGCCGTCTGAGAGAGCGGCCGAGCTTGGCATGAAGGGACCGAAGAAAGGAGATGGTAAGATGTGAGCTCACATACACACTCATGGTCTTCATCATCATGTACAACAAACTACTCTTTTTCTTTCTTCCTCATAGTAATGAAGAGGAGACTCGTGAAGCTTATAGTGAATTTCCTGTTCTACTTTCGCACCTATGAGGAGGAGGTGACCATCTAAAGTTCCTGTCTTTTATTTGTATAGCATCTCTATTTCCTTCTTCTCAACCTCATTATTTGCCTAATTTAACCCTGTATGTATCCACAGCCAATTGGGGCTTTGCTCCTGGAGGACTGTAGAGTGGAGAGAGAAGATGAGCTCACGTTCTCCATCAGTAAGCCGAACACTGCATCATTATCAGTATTACTATTTGTGACAGTGACTTGTTTTTGGGGAATAAAACGCATGGCATTAATAGAGAAAATAATCTGTCTGCTGTGACACGCTTTCAAAGCCGAATGTTTTCCTCAGCAACACCAACATGATACAATGTGATTTATTTCCCGGACATATAATCTCATTGTGTTGATCTGTTTACAGATGCGGTTTAAGACGTCTGATAAACACGCACGTTCCATGCATGACGCTCGTTTCTTTTACCAGCATCTCCTCACCTTATAGTGAAGAAATATAAATGCATGAACTCTTATGGCACAACATTTATGATCACGTCCTCACTCTGATGACTTGAGTGGAGTCAGTCGTCAGGTTGCATAGTCCAGAAAGTAGCTGCTGGTAATCAGTCATGGTGGAATGTTATTTGGATTTAATAATCTTCATTTGAGAATAAGGGACAGTTATATAAATACTTTGAACAAGCACATCAAAAGGTGCATGTACAGCGACCCGTATGTTAGAAGAGAAAAGATTTCAGACCTTTTACGAATGATCTACCAATACTTCCTTTACGATCCACCGTTCGATCACCATCGACGTATTGGACACATTGTTTTACATATCCATGAATAAAAACATACTACAGATCTGCTGTACTAGAGAATGAATCGCCTTGTTCTAACCATTACTGAGGTGCTTTCACACATGCACCTCATTAGCACTGTAATATAATATCAGTTTACTAATTAGTCATACATGCTGTACATCCTGGTGGATGTGCAGAGGGGTGTATGTAATTTGGCTCGCACCTTTATTTTCCAAGTCAACAGATCTTTGCTCCCGGTCGGTTTTTCTTCTGTTCCGCGCACATACAAGTCTATGCTTTTCTGTTTTCAGCGTTCCTGGATGAGGCAGAGAGAAAGTACCTGTTTGAATGTAATTGTCGGGAGCAGTGCGTCGAATGGATGGACGCCATTATAAAAGCCAGGTTTGCAAGGTTTTAAAATTTTTAAAATTTTGCTTCAAACTTCATGCTGGTCACATCAGTACATCTAATCTGCCACGTTTTTGTTTCTCCTGCAGCTATGAGTTTATGCGCAAGAACCTCATCTTCTATCGATCTGAGATCCATCGACTGACCGGCAAGGTATTCAAGAAGAGATGCAACCGATTCCCTACTACATACAGAATAATCCTTATTTATCAGCTCAGTGTTTATAACCATATACTTTAATAGTAATTGTACTGTAATAATAATTGGTATAGTAGTCATTTAAATAGCGGATTTGATCAAATTCAGCTTACTGAGTCAAATTTGATTGGGTTGTTGATAACAGGACCCGCTGGAGCAGTATGGGATTTCGGATGAGACGCGCTTCCAGGTGAGCAACGCGCTCCCTCCTCCACCGACTTAACGAAGCGCAGCCAATCAGGGACTTCGATCTCCTTTGTGCTGTGCATTACTATTTTTTTTTTTTTTTACATTTTTTTTTTTATTTTGACCTAATCTATACACTGCTGTTATTGTTTTCTCTTCCTATGGGGGCAGAAGAATTTTCGGTTTTCCGAGGTGAAAAGGGTGAAACGGCGACTGTCACTGCGTATCTTTTTTTTAATGATCGTACTGTTGGGAATGTGAGCTGAGAATGAGCCAGTAGCAGCGTATTTTAATAAGGTCATTCGGTTTTTTTATTCATTTTCACTAGTCGTTGTCTGTCAGGTGTAGCAAAAAAAAAAAAACCACACACACACACACGTTTGTTTGGTCACTGTACACAAAAGCAGTTGGTCCGTTTTTTGTTGTGGGGGTAGGGGAGCCTGGTAGGTTTCACTTCATGAAACCGTGTGTGCCCTGCAGCCCTGTTTTGCATGATGTGACACAGTAACTTGCACTGAACCACTTCCTGTAATTAATGTGTGACCAAAGTCGTTGTTAGTTTGCTTGTTGGGTGCAATAAATTATTTTATCGAGCGTAATATTTGTTGATTAGGTACAGTGAAATATTTGCTTAGGACCCGTCTTGATTTTGACCTAATTCCACCATTCCTATTTTTATTATATTTAAAAAAATATATTATTCATACCTGCTATAAATCTATAGCACCATACATTTGGTCAGTCTAGAAATTACCACTCCTACCATTGGGCATTAAATATAAGACGTAGCAACTATACTTAATGACCTAGCAAAAGAATTCACAAAAATTAATATTTTATGGAATGTTTGCTCCTTTTCTTTGTAAGAATTTATTTTATTATTAGGTAACATTACAGTAAGGTGTTTAATTGGTGGTGGTGGTGGTGGTGGTGGTGGGATTTGCTGACAGAAAATAGCATGTTCATAGTCTTATTCAATAATGAAAAAGCTTGACTGAGTGCATTCTGGGAGATTGAAGTATCCATTTCTCTTAGATGCTGACAAAATCTTCATCCAAAACAATAAAGTAGGCCAATGTAAGGATGACTGAATTAACTATGCTTAATACACCCCAAAGATATATAACCAGATCTACACCCCTTTATTCATTTCGCATAGGATGCTATAGAATGAGTGATAATTTGCAAAAATCTCAGATGTTAACTAATACTGCGTAGAAACTCCACCCTTTCACTGTAGAAAAAAATCTGTATATGTTCAACCATGATAATATTAAACAAATATATATTGTAAGAGCATGTAATTATATTTATTAGGGATGTCCCTAAAATGTTTGAGGCTTCAAAAAAGTCTTTATTAAATAAGAATTAATGATTCTCCCTGCCAGCAAGCAGTTCCTGACTTTTATGGCTGATAAAGCCATACCCTCTACTTTTGATAGATTTGGTGTGCTGGGATTTGGTGTTTTTTAAAAACTTTTTCAGGCCATAAATACATTTTATTTTGATCGTAAATCAGAAACCCGGGTCAAATCAGTGTCGCATAATCCTACACTGGAGTTACAAGCTGATAAGTTAAGGAAGTCCTAGGCTGTAAACACAAGCCTGACTCTCCATATACTTGCTTTAAAAATCAGCTAGAAAGCTGTATACTGGCTTTCGGGTACAGTTTTATTACCCTCCTGTCCTGCATGGAGTTACATTAAAATGTTCTAAGGAGAAAAGTGCTACGCTGAGACAACTAGTCTTAGAACTTTGCAGCATTTAACTGCATTTAAATAGCAATATATCATATAACCATACCTCCAGACCACATTAGAAAGGCACCAGAAGTGTAAGGTTTCTGTTACTTGTTGGCTACATAGGCTTTTAGCGTCAGTTTAAATCTATAGAAGGAAACGCCAGCTATTAAACAGGTTGGGAATCTGATTCTTGTCAGTTTGCCATAATAACCAGATGACTAGAATCTGAGGCCAAACCTTTTTCCAAGGTGCCAGAAAAGGATTTTGGAGTGGTTCCGAAGAACACAAGCATTTTTGGTTTCCTAAAGGAACCTTTGATTGGTGATTTATTTGTTGTGGTTCCACAGAGAAGTAAGCCCATGTTCCTTAGCACAAGTGTTACCATCAAGTGGAAGAATAATGATTATTCAGTATATTTTCTGGAAATCACCCAAACGTCTTTCAGCTTTTCCCATTTTGTTTCTCAGGTGTCAAATATCACTTATTAAACACTTCTTTTTGCCGTTTCTCCTCGCCGGAGCCAATTAACACATTCGCACTTTAGAATAAGACGCTGTTGTGACTTCCTATCAGATCAGAAATGTATCTAAATCATCATGGGTTCATAGAATCATAGGCTGAAAGGGTGCTTGAGGAACTGTAATGAAGCCACGGTTTTACCTTGGCGTTTTTTTTTTTTTTACGATAAGCCATTTCTGGCACCTTTATAAAATGGCATGCTGACGTAGCTTGTTATAACGGCAATATAACAGCACACAGAGGTATATTTGTTGTACGTCTACGAATGCCTGGAGCATAGTTAGTTCATTTCAGTCACATTAGAAATCACATGGTGAGCAATCATTTGATGATTTTTTCCACCTATCTGTATGTTTTTCATTCTATAAATAATAAAGACTAGTCTTATTTTTCTAATAAATCTCTTCCTGAACAGTTCTTTTGTCATTTTCTGTCTGAGAACATCCACAAACACAATGTTGTTTCTTTCTGAAGGCTGTGTCATTGGAACTTTTCATTTCTGACCTAAGTGCTATTTCAGAATAGGTGTTTCAGCATAAATACACAACCACTGGAAGGGTATTTTCCATGTATTGTTTTAGTGTTCTCGCTTTGCCGACTTTGCATGCTTTTGACACACTGTGACGAGCCTGGCCTTGTTCTGTTTGTGTCAGCTGCTCCTGTTTTTATGACGCCGGAAGCAAGGAGAGGATGGGTGTTGAAGAAATATTTGTATTCAGCATAATTTGAGCTTATCAGCATTATCTGAGCTTAACAGATCAGACTGAGTGCAAAAGTTTGCTTTTTCCACCGATTGTGGATGGGGAAAAAAGAAAAAGGGAAATACTGAACACTGCATGAACAAAAGTTTGTGGCCCCCTGACCATGATTTGTATGTGCATTTTGAGCATTCCACATATTATAATAATAACCTCTAATCTTATGGGAAGATCAAGTTCCGCTAGATTTTGGATTGTGCTTGTTTAGATTTGGTTTTCATTCAGTCACAAAGGCGTTAATAAAATCAGTTTTGCCCCATCTGTAGCAGACTACATGGCAGATCAGACAATCAGTGCAGCATTGCATGATACCAGTTTGCAAAGCCCTGTATCACAGTACATACAGTACTATGTACAGATGTGACAGATGTGCATGAGACAAGCTCCAGAGAACACCGAAAGCATTAATACTGCTGACGTTCCACTGGAAAATGTCCAATTGATGTGAACCCAGTAGTCTGGCCTTAGTGCCGTGTGGCAGTGAGGATGATCTGGAAAACAAACACCCTTCTGAATTATTCATACGCGGATCCTCGTTAGGTTCGATAGCGTACACCGTAGTGCATCCGCCTTCTCCTGGAAATTGATTCTTCTCCTTCTCACTTCCTGTCTGTTGTCTGTGGAGATGCGTGACTGCACTGCTGATGCAACAAACAAAAGGATTCTGTGGCTTCTGGTGTGTAGAAAGCGTCTCTCTCTCTCTCTCTCTCTCTCTCTCTCTCTCTCTCTCTCTCCTGAGAGAAAGCAAGAGAGGTGGAGGTTTTCTTGTGCAAAAATAACGTAAATGATTAGCCTCCTACTCGGAATGATTCATTGCTGTTGCACTTAATGCGTCCCAGGGTCGCTCTATTAAAAGCGCAGCACCGATAACCTTAGCAACACATTAACTAATGTCTAAAGGCATGGGCAAAAATATCTCGGCTATAAAAATGAGTGTGCTTTCTCAAACGACTGATCTGGATCCCTAAATTACACTTCTCATTAGAGACGCTGTAAAATCGATGGCTAAACTCGTTTAGCGACATTGGAGAAAGTTCTACGAAGAAGGGATCTAGGCCGGGAGTTTCAGTATCACTGTCTGGATTCCTCTTTCCATAATTGTATATAATTATTTGAGCGTATATGCATATTTAATTACAGACTGACCCGCTAAGATTGTACCAGCTCAGTATGTTTTAGCACGGAAGAGGAAGTAAAAGTGAAGCTAGACTCAATGTGAAATTGGGAAGTTTTTCCCCAAAATATCAGGTGTTGCGTCCTTTATTGAAAAGAATACAGCGGCATGAAAACATTGGCATGGCTTTAGCAAAATAAACAGAGGCACAAATGTTTAACCTACCAGAGAAATCTTTCCATAATTACATCATTCAATGTTCTGTTTACTCAAGTAACAAGAACAGGATCTTGTGTCCCGTCAACTGGGTTAAAGTTGCTTGAGACTGCATAAAGAATGGTGAGAATGTTCTACCTCTGTGTTTGTGAGCTGTTGAATTTGAAAAGCTGAATCATTTTCTCTCAGAGGAACATCCTGTGAGACAATGTTTTGTGTGTTTTTAAATGAGATAAAAAAAAGCAGCAAAACGGCCAGACTGGCTTCAGCTGACAGGAAGCCTACAATAATTCTACTTTTTTAAATGTATTTTTGGCTAACCCTTTACACAGTGTGGTCTCAACTTCCTGTTCTTAGCTGACAGCGATGGAACTTGATGATGCCTTCTGTTGTTGTAATATGAAGAAAGTTGAACATGTGCTTTAAAATGCGCTTCTGGACGCCACGGCTGTACGTTACAATTACAATTACAATTTTTCCTTGGGATTGATAAAGAACTCCATCCATCAATCCATCAATCCATCAATCCATCCATCCAAATAGTGGGTATTTAATTTCCTATACCAGGTGGTATCAAAAAGTTTCGAGACTCGTTTTGTAACATGCCAACATCATCCTTCAACTCTCGTTCAACCGGTGTTATTCTCACCACGTGTGTTATCACGTCTGCTATTCTGACCACGTGCGCACCCTGTCAATGAGATCTCCTCACAACTGAGTTTCTCGCAGGAAACATGATCTCACTTTCGCTCCCACCCTATTCGCCAGATTCAGCTCCTGCGGACTTCGCCCCCCTTTTGAAGAAGATGAAGATCCAGCTCAAAGGTCGCCGTTCTGACACGATTGTGGAGATCCGGCGCGAATCTCAGAAGGTGCTCGACACGCTTACAGACTTACAGAAGACTTACAGGACAAATTCCAGAAGTGGCAGGAACATTGGGAGCTCTGTATTGCTGTGCAAGAGGACTATAGTGTGTAACCGTAAAATAAATGAAGAACAGAACTAGTCTCAAAACTTTTCGATACCAACTCGTAGCCTTCCTGTCCGAGTGCTAAAACGTTTATCAGTGTTTTTTAAAAAAAGAACATAGAGACGTTAGGTGTCGGATAAACTTTCAGCCTAAATGCACTTGTATCTGAGCACAAAGCTTAACACTTTAATCTTAATACTAGCTTCTATCTGCATTCTCACTCAGTGTACCACTCGCACCCTGGCTAAAAAGAGTCCTGCGGCGGCGTCCTCAAACTCACGCATGTCCATGCCCGGCCCTTCCCGCTCCCTGCTAGCACCTCGGGTCTCGGCCATGGCCCGCGCCAGCTCAGTGGGTGAGATCTTGGCACTGGCCTCGAGGTAACGTGAGGCATCAGGCCCGTGGGAGGTGTCCAGAGCCTCTCGCAGAGCGTTGAGGACAGCATCACATAATCCACGCTCGGCAGGCCGGTCAGAAGGACACGCCACTGCAGCATACAGGCACCGTGCTCTGCGTATGTACTCGGAAAACGACGTGCACGTCAGCACAGCCTGCCGAAACAGCTCAAAGGGCACCGCCTCGTAATCATGGCACTGCAGGTGATGCAAGAGCGTGGCAGCCGCTGCGTCCAACAGGCCGCTGTCACTACACACGCACCGCAGCATCTCAGTGTAGAGTCGGCCCTGGACTCCACCGGGGACGCGCCGGGCCGAGCCGCACCGGCTTAGCAGATCATATGCCACACGGATGTTGTTGTTGAAGGCAGATCTGAAAGTAATCATAGATGCCAGTGAAAGTCAGTTCCTTAATTATTGGCACCCCGTAATAAATGCGTGGGAAAAAAAATGGATTCTAAAAGTCATAATTATTGGCACCTCTGCATTCAGGACAGATTTTCAACCTTATATTGCCTACATAGTGGCATTCTGAATCTTCTCTTTAATACATGATTAAAATGATGAGAGAATCAAGGAAACTGAGCCAGTCCTCAAACTCAAGTCTCCCCAGATCCACCAGGGTCCATCTTTTCTCTGTTATGGACTTTCCAATCTCTATAACTAAAACACAGGGTTTCAGTTGCGTTTAGGGAACTAGATTTAGAAAAGAAACAAAAGGGACTTTTTTACTTGTCACGTGTACATTACAGCAGAGTGAAATTAGGTTATCGCATAATGCGATGTTAGAAAGCTGTGCTCAGACACAATAAAGCGCCCCTGGAGCACATAGGGTTAAGGGCCTTTCCCAAGGGCCCAAGATTAAACCCCTGAACCCCCTGAAAATATTAAACCACTAAACCACCACCTTTCTACAACCACTGAGGATTTTTTTTTTTGTGAATTTGGATAGACTTCTTTTTATCATTAGCGAACTTTACAATATTATTTGGACGATGAATTATTTTCAGCAGTAGTCGTAGTAGATGTAGTGCTGGTGTGGTGTGTTAGATGGTGTGAGTGAAATCAGACAGCAGCATCCCTGTGATTTTGTACAAGAAAACACGGATATACCATGACCATGTTGAGAATGAGCTACCATCCATATAACATCTTATCAGACGAACATCTTAATTAATGAACAAGCAGTGTGGGGAAACCTATAGGAATTACTGGAATGAAGTATACCTAAAACCCTTCCTCACGGTGAGTGATTTGTATCTCAGTACTGACGGTAAAGTGTGATATAAGGTGAGCTCCACACCTCTGTGAGTGATGCGCTAATCTGAGATGCCACAGCGCTTTGTTCATCTGCTGCTCCTCCAGCGCATCTCCATCACCATCTCCTGCATCACCTCCTCCAACGCTCTCAGTCTCCGACGCCTCGTTAGTGAAATGCTCAGCCAGGAATCCTATCGGATCCTCAGGTCGGGCCTCCACCAGCTTCAGCAGCGCGGCCCGGAGCTGCGATCCCACTCCGGCCTGACACAGGAACTCCTCATCGCTCTCGGCTTTGACTGCTTTGGGCTCCGCAGCTGAACCTGAGCGCCTCTTTTCCGCCATTAAACTTATAATTTAACCCGTGACTTACCAGTAAACTGACCTTCTCGTTCATTCCAGCTCAAACACACACACACACACACACACACACACACACACACACACACACACACACACGCTATAAAACGAGTTTATTCTATACACGCTCGCTGGTGCGCTGAACAGCCGCAGTGTTGCTATGGACACCGTTGCTGCACATGCGCAGTTCCGCCGTTTGACTGGTCAAGGCACACATTTTCAATCAATCCCAAACGCCTCCTGACTTCCTACGTAGTGTACTCGGTTACAATTACTTCCGCATACTATGTAGTGCACTAGTGTTGGAAATAATGCCGTTTGGAATCCAGCCACATCGTACATGGAAAACCAGATGCCACGTGCTGTTCAGTATTTTACTGCAGCGCTCCCCTACCTTTCTTGCACCATATATATGGTCAAAAGTATTCGGACACCTGTCCTTTCCTGCCATATGTGGTTCTTCTCTAAACTGTTCCCACAAAGCTGGAGGCACACAATTGTACAGGACGTCTTTGAATACAGTAAAAGAACATTTAGCGTTAACTTGATCTTGGAAACCCAAACCTGTTCCAGCATGGCAATGCCCCTGTGCACAATGTGAGCTCCTTGAATATATGGTTTACAGGGTTTGGAGTGGAAGATCTTGAGTGGCCTTCTATAGAGCGCTGATCTCAACCCTACTAAACACCTTTTGGATTCAATGTGAACACTGACTGCACCCCAGGCCTCCTCACCTCACCTACATCAGTACCTGACTTTACTAACACCCTTGTGGCTGATGAACACAAATGTCCACAAACACATTCCAAAATCTAGTGGAACATCTTCCCTGAAGAGTGGAGGGAATTATACGAGCAAATTGGGACTAAATGTGGAACGTGATGTTAAAAAAAAAAATTTTTTTCTCCCCAATACTTTTCCATTCTCTAGAATTCTCTATTTTAATAGAATTCTCTATTCCCAAACTATTCCAATTTGTTTTCGAAAAACCTCCTTAAAAACATGTAGACACAATATGGAAATGTGGGTCTGTTTTACAATTTATATACCAAAATGACATTAAAGGTTGTTAAATATAACCTGTTTCCATAGAGGCACGAGTGTGCAAAATGACTGTTAATAAAACAAATATTTTAGGATTATTTTTTACAATCGAAACAGATTGATATAAACACATTTCTTGTGAAAAATACATTTCTGAATAAATTAGCTTTATTAAGGGGATGGGCAGTATTTACGATCCATGTATTTCAAATATAAAATAGGATTCTGTCGTTTGTATTTGATAAAAAATTGGCTTCTTTTTTTGTGTTTTCTATTTTGAAAATACTGTAAAATACTTTGTAAGAAGTCTAAATGATGACATCATAAAAATGACTTGTTGAGATCAGAACAGAAAATCGATCCATTTGTCAGGAACATTGTAGCCCAGTTAAAGTAGCTGTTTAGTAGGATTATGATTTTGCATACCACTGCATGAATGACTGCCTGACAAATAATATATTATTAGATTTATAATTAACAATCAAATGATTAATTAGTTAGAAACTAGTTGCTATGAATACTGGTGAAATCAGTTGTCTTCTTATGCTTGACTGGTTTGTCATTGAGTCAGTGTTGCTGATGTAAAGTAGCCCTTCGTTACAAAACAACTAAATTAGTAACTTAATTAGGATGCAATTATAAATCATTTGCAAACTGCTAAACATTAAACTGTTAGTTACTGACCTTCAACTGGGAGATCACAGGGAAATGTATGTGAATATTTGATCTGTTAACTGGTTGCATATGTCAGATTTATTGCGTGAGTCAACCAGAGAAAAGCTGCTGCTATAAAACATTGTTTACTTAATCAACTGATTAGGTGTCATGGTGAAGAACAGATCAAATAGACCAATTAATGGAAGGTTTGCGAAGAAGTATTATGCTCCCTTGTAAAATTATTTAGTATTTTTAAAATAAAAATATAATAGTGTATTTTGATACATGGTGTGTGCCATATGTATTTGTACTTTATTTTGACTTTGCCCAACCCTGAGTGCTGTTTGATTGGCATCATGTTATGGAGCAGAAACTGGACTTGTTTGTTTGGAACAAAAGTTTTATTGTGACATGACAAAGCCCATAAAGATTTAAAATTGCACTAAAAATACAAGTTAAGCACAATAAGTATCAATAAAAATAACGTTTTTCTTACATTTTGCCGCTTGTTACTTTGCATAGATGTTTACATACATGTCTGGAGACTCCCAATTACTAATACAGTAATCCCTCGTTTAAAAAAACGAGTAGGGCACCCCAAGAATGCTATTTTACATATACAGTTCTGTACTGTATTAACATTTTACTTCATTTTATAAGTAATAATTATATTTGTATTCCTAAATTTCATTTTTTGAAATTAAAACTTCATAAAAACAAAGTTTCTTGGTCTATCGTGCTATCCGGCAAGAACCCGGGAAAATCAGCCAAACTAATTAGTCATGTGCAATTCAGCGATAAACCTGGAGCACGCGATTCGAACCACGGTGTTGAGGGAACCTTCATGTTTTATATTAGTAAAGTTATCACTTGCATAAAGTGCATTTTAAAAATGTGTTTATTTTTTTAATTCTCTTAGTTAATGGTCTCTAAGGAGAAATACAGTACATTGTGCTGTTAAACAGAGTTATTAGTCTAATCACTATTCTATTAGTCTAATTTTCAATTAGACAGAGTGATCAACAATCAGTCATGAGATGACAAATTTTTTTTTATCTCTCTACATTCTTCTGGTCAATGGCTCCATTACACTCAATGCAATGGTACGCTTTGGTGATGATGTTCTCTGTTGTGGCTACTGGGCTGTGAAGCTTCGTGGCTTGACAAACCTTGAAGCTTTTCTGCATCTTGTACTCGAGCTGCATGTGGTTCTGAGGAGGAAGACCGAGGCAAGCCCTGTGTGACAGAACCCAAGAGAGACAACCCATTTCAGTAAGATTGTACTGTATAGGACATCCCCATAGTCTCAGTTTTATATCATTTTTAAGATAGTAATATTCATTAGAGGTCGATCGATTTCACAGATACCGATATCTAGGTTGGATTGTAATTGCCGGTAACTGATTAATCACAAGTTTATTACAAAATTAAAATCACGAGTGTTCATCACCAGTAATATGTTCTAAATAAAATAAATATGAATATATGAATTAACATTTATAATAATATAATTAATAAATTATAAAAGTGCTCTCCATGCAGCGCACAGCCTTGCGTACAAAAACAAACACGCAGCATCAGCGATTTGTCTCTAAAGGCTGCTCTCGTAACGACAGCAGACCAGAAGCCGGAAAAACTATCGGTATGGATTTTTGCGGATAGACACATGTTCCACCAATCAACCATCGGTGCGGATTAAACGGTCGACCTCTTTATATACAATTTACTCTTTAACTACTGTATCTGCATCAATCTCCATATACACAGAATAATAAAAAAAATCCCGTTCATATTGTTTATAGTGATGAACAAAAGTGAGGTTCGGATATTAAGAATGTAACCAAAATTTGACAACTGCATTGTTATAAAATCCAAACATGGAAATCTTGGATGACCAAAAATCTGTAAACACCCAAACTTTTCTGTACCTCATGACATTTTCGATGCAGGCTCGCTGGCGGAAAAAAGAGTTGACCACCGGTGCCCCGGGTGGTACAATTGGTGCCTTGCAGAGAAAACTGAGTATAGATAGAACACTGTGGAAGGACTGGAAGGATGAGTCCTGTTGTGTGCGGAACGTGATGCGTTGACACAGCTCGGTCAGAATGACCAGGTCCAGAATGATAGGACTGGCCAGCAGGGAGTCCTAAATGTGGCAAAAAAATATATATATATTTTAACAAGTGTTTCAGCAAGTATTAAAAAATATTAATCCCGATATCTCAGTAAAATCACAAGGATCATGCACTGGCTTAGTAACAAAATTGAACTGTAGTGAAATACTACAGGAATATGCCTACTCCATCCACTAGGGGTCATAAGGTATTAGGTACCTACAGTAATGAAATAACAAAAGAAGAACCCTTTCCATGGAGGCAGCATGTAAACTGGTGTTTTACAGGCCTCAGTTCTCTTCAGTCATGCACTGAGAATCACATGAGTGTATGCAATGTATCAATTGTTCATTAATCAAATCATTAGAAAGTTGTTCTGGAGCCTCACATCTACAGGTCACCATGATTCATTTATCCTCTCTGACATAATGACTAGGGAGATGTTCTGTCTCATCACAAGGCAGAGACTGTTCTGTTTATAGATAGTTTGGTATCTCTGATTATTGTATTTATGATCAATTATACACCCTTTGCATGGACGCCGAGCGAGTTGAGTGTGATTCTGTCTGTGCAGAGAAAAAAACACAACCTAGCAAAAGTCCCTCTTTAGGCAATGGTTTTGTTGCAAACTCACCTCGCATGTATTGTGGAGAGCGATTGTGTTCGTGCCACCCATCATGATCTCTGAAGTGTATTCATCCATTGCACGTTTGCTGTCTCCCACATAGGGGACGTACTTAATGACCACCTAGATTGACAAAGTGTACAGGTCACAACTCAAAAGCACTGCTTCCTTTATCAGTTTTCATTAAAAGAATATTTGAATAATTCTTATTTCGGCTTCTCCCATTATGGGTTGCCACAGCGGATCATCCGTCTCCATACCCCCTCTCTAACACTCTCTCCATTACTTTGCACTGTTGACCCCATGCACCTGAACTCCGTCTTTCTCCTACTGACTTTCATCCCCCTTCTCTCCAGCACATACCTCCACAAATCACAATATCATCTGCAAACATTATAGTCCAGGGAGACTCCTGTCCAACCTCGTCCGTCAACCTGTCCATCACCACTGCAAACGGAAAAGGGCTCAGAGCCGATCCTTGATGCAATCCAACCTCCACCTTGAACAAGTCTGTTGTTCCTACAGCACACTTCACTGCTGTCACACATGTCCTGCACCACCCTCACATACTTCTCTGACACACCTGACTTCCTCAGACATTACCACAACTCCTCTCTCAGCACCCTGTTGTATACTTTTTCTAAATCCACAAACACAATGCAACTCCTGCTGACCTTCTCTATACTTCTCCGTCAACATTCTCAAAGCAAATAATGTGTCTGTGGTGCTCCTCGGCATGAAACCATTCTGTTGCTCACAGGTGGTCACCTCTGCTCTCAGCCTCTGTCTGACCTCTTCCCTGAAACTCATACTACAGTCTTCATCCTTGAGTTCCCACCATCTTATTCTTCTTTCAGTCCTCACTCTCCTCCTCTTCTTCTTCTTCACCTCCCAAACCATCCTCCAGACCACCATCTGATGCTGTCTAGCTACACTGTCCCCTGCCAACACCTTACAGTCTCCAATCTCCTTCAGGTTGCATCTCCTACATAGAACATAGTCCACCTGTGTGCACCTTCCTCCCCTCTTATACCTCACCCTATGCCCCTCCTTCTTCTTAAAATAAGTATTCAGGATATTTGAATAATTAAATTATGTATATATATTGAATATTCTATATATGCAAATGCTTTACAATTTATCATGCAAATTCTGGCATTAAATACCTTTATCTTACACACACACATTGTTTGGTAGCATGAAATATAAATGTATGGGAAAAAAATGTAGGCAACCATAGAAATGTGATGTTATGAAGCGTTTAAAATATTACACTGTATGTTGCAGAACAAAATTTAACCGGCAATAATAAATGGCACAGAAATCATTCTTACACAGTGGTCGGGTTTCTCTCCTGGCCTGTAGAGCACTGTATTGGACTCCACCATGTCGTCCACCACGTTGCTTTTGGAAATTTCTTTAGATCTGAACTGCTGTGGGGCAGATAGGTTCATGCCATCGTTGTTTCCAAGGTGATTGTAGCTTACAATGGAGGCCGGCTGCAATGAAAAAAATGAAACATGGTAACGCATGTAGCATAAAAGTCAAATCCTGAAAACGTGCTGCAATTACACAGCCTCTGACTAAAACTGCCTAGACCTTACCTTGATTCCAGCACTAACTAGAAAATCCACCAGAACTGACTTTATTTTCGTCTGGCCTGACTTGAAGTCGTCTCCTCCTATGAAGACCCCTTGCTGGACGGCCAGTTCCACAGCTCCGGGTACAAATGTGTTTTGAGGAGAGCCGTTGATGTAGGCACAACCCTCGAGAATACTAGCCACTGCAAACAGAGTGGATGGAGATACATCTCCTCCATTCTATATAGAAGAATACAAGGAGTTACTAAAAGTACTCATTGGACTGATTTACATTACAGGACACTGATTGATTCATGGTAATAATGTTAGTCTGTTACACAATTGATTTTTTAAAATCAATTGTGTAACAGTCAGCATTTCTGTTTGACCATTTTTATATAGAATAGAAATAAATAATCACTTTTGTTTTACTGAAGTCTCAAATCAAGCCTCATGCTCTATGTTAAAACTGGTTTCCCTAAAAATAAACATACATTTGATTAAAGCATCCATATTTGTCCATGCCCATGTTGATTAGTGTATTACAAAATGTTAAAAAGTTGTGGAATGTGGTCAGGGAGGTTATAAGGACACCTTTGCCTTCTGGCATCATAGGTACCATATTTAAGAAACATGTTCACAATTAAAATGTTTCAATCATTATTACAATGCATGCCTAAGTAGGTGTTGTTCCTCCAAACAACTGTGTTTATGTGGGGTTTTTATTAACTACACCCTTCGCATTTCTACAGTGTGCTTAAAGTGAGATCATTGCTAGACATCGTGTGCGTATCAGTTACCTTAATGGTAGTGAGAAGGTTCTTGGCAGTGTCATTGACACCAGTCATGACATCCGAGAATCTCTCTGTGTTTGCAGTCCACAGTACTATGACTTTATCCACGCCGCTCTTCTCTTTGAAGTCACGGATGTCTCTGCGGATTTGTTCCATCTGAATGAAATACCAATCACTTCTAATTATTTTACAAATGCAAACGTTTTTTGTATTAATTGACAGCACTTTCATCTTTGTACCTGCTCTGCCATGGTTCCCGTGAGGACGTTGTCTGCCCTGTGCTCCTGGTTGGCGGCAATGTAATCCGGGATGTAAATAGAGGGCCTTGGTTTAAGATGGCTCATGTGGGGACGAAGCATCTCCTGAAGGCTCCAGTCCAGAACCTGAGCACGCTCCATAGCATGACCAAGATCCATAGAGGAAATATCCCAACCTGAATCACACAAAAATACTCTTCATAAACTGTATAGAGAAAAACACAAATCCTCTACTGTGCTGATTCTGCAGCCAGGAACACATGTATATTTAAGCATAATTCTTGAGCTCCAGGATGACTCTGGACATCTGCATTTTTCTGGTTCTAGTAGGTAAACGGGTCATTGTGGACATTTTCATTCAAGCTATTTTCTGCTGCAAGGACTGGTTGGACTGGGATGAAAAATTGCCACCATCTTTACCATCAAATACGATGTCATTCGGGTGCACCATTGGCAGCAGGTCTCTGAATGGCACAAAGATCTCCCCCTTTGGCCCTGTGCCCAGAGACACAGTGGAGGACTGCAGCAACGAACCATAGTAATTGGCGCTCTTGGGGGAAAAAACAGAAAAGAAAGTTACACTGTCAGATTGTGCTTCTGGTGTTTTTTATTCTTTGGGTTGTGCTCTATAAAATTATAATAATATTATTATTATATACAAAGTATAAAACAATACATCAATGATATTCCTTCAAAAGTATAACTATTAAAGTTAATGAAGGATTGAAATATAGACACAAAGGGCGTCAAATTTTATTCACAAATTGCTGGTATTGAAGCAGGTTTTCCTTTCAGTCAGACAGGATCCACACACGATTTCACCTGCCTGATTGGTTAATCTTGGTTTTAATACACTGTGAGGCTTCCTTTCCAGGTAAAATTGGACACCTCTGTCTTATACACTGTTATTACGGAAAATAACTAATGAATGCTTTTACCTTGACACCAGTCTTGGTTTTCCAGGTCAAGCCAAGCTTATTGGCCAGCACAGCGGCGGTGACGGTGCTGCCGTTGTTTCCTCCCCAGCCCGCGAGCATGACCCCAAGCTTAGGCACATGACGCTCTGTGTGGAACATACACTCAGTACTGTGGGGTGTCACCTAGTGGTACAGCAAGGAAACATAAAAACTGGTAAAGTCAGGAGCTTCTTCAGTAGGATTTTCTACAGGAATGTGAAACATTACTATACAATATCTATATTGCAAAAAATCGTTGGGTTTTTTTGCACATCATTTATATTACGGCATTTAGCAGACGCCCGTATCCAGCATGACATTTATCTCATTCATACAACTGAGCATCTATACCAGTAAGGGGCCTTGCTTAGGGGCCCAGAAGTGGCAGCTTGGATTTAAACTCAAAACCTTCAGATCCAAAGTCTAATACCCTATCTACTAAGTTAACACATGTGATCCGAGATCGGCTATGTGAAGTGTGTTTTTCTTCGTTTTATGGAAAATAAACTCTAGCTACTGAATATGATACAAAAAAAATGGACTGGGTTTTTAAAAATGTTTTAATCAAACATCTCTCGTAGTAGCTAGAATTTTTAACAAAACAAATTAATAAGAACCTTTTTAACGATTGCCAGAGACCAAAATAGATTACGTTTACTCTTTTGAATAAATATAAATGGATAAAAAGTCAGGATTTAGTGGTTGCGTAGTGTGCGCATGCGCAGTGAGGAGAGACCCAGTTCTCATCCATTCATTTTCAGTAATCGCTTCATCCTGGGCTATACCAAGTACAATGAGAGGAAGACGTCTAGTAATTTTTATTACACATTTCGAAAAAGCTGAATAGACGTCCGAAAATGAGCAAAGAAAAAAGATCTAATGTTAGGTTTACTAGGGACTTACCGTGTACGTGTCTCCATCCTGGGTCACTGAAGTGGTCTGGTACGAGTACCGGGACTCGATGAACTTCTCAGTGTAGTGAACATTGGGGCTTTTGATGCGGATTTTCTCAGCCATTATTTAAGATCTGCTGAAAAAAGAGGTACAATAAAGGAATAGGATAATGATGGGTCAGAGGAAAATGACCTAATAATTCACCCAATGCTTATTGTCATAGCAAGTTCGTCTTACCATATTTATAAATAATAAACGCATTCCAGACACTAGGTTCAAGTTTTATTTTGGTAAACAAACCTACCTTAAAAATGTTTAAAATAGAATTAGTTCCTTCTGTGAAACACGGAAGCCAAGCAGTGAACACTCCCACTCAAATGACTGAATGAACCGCCCCGTTTCCGCTTTTTATACATTTTTGAAAGCGGTGTCCTCGCGCATGCCCCGCCTCCCGACCAATCAAATCCACGTCGCTGAATATTCTAGAAACAACAGAACAAACGTTTCATAATTGTAGGAGCTGTCAATCAAATCTGGAGTTTGAGTATACAGGAACATATTTCTGACAACATTTATTAAGATTATAGTTATAAGTATAATATATATATGTAATAATGGTGTATTTTACACACTGTGCACACGTTGTGTGCAAAGCAACTGCATGGATTAGTGGAATGATTTTAGCTGGTCCTGTCCTCTTTTATGAGAAATCTAGGTGCAATAAATGAGAGGAACTGGGTGTGAGAGCGTTACCTATCAAACAAATAAACCTGTTTTAATTCACTGACTGAATCGTAGTTAGGCTTAACCCTAAGCTCTCCATTCTTACAGTTTTTGTAAGAAATGTACATGCCATCGTTGTTTTCGATGATTAAACATAATACATTCCTTCAACCTTGCTGTGCCAGCATGCCTCATCTGACAACATACGATAAGGTTACACCCTTTGGTTTAATATCAAACTCTGTAATATTAAGACTTGGTAAAGAATGAACCCTTCTTTAAAAGTTTTCTTTTAAACATCAGAGGATCAAGTGGTGTGTTACATTTCCACAATTGTAGGATCTTGAGGTGTATGGAAATGTACATCAGGACTTTAAAAAGTCCTGAAGGTTAAAGTGTTGTTTCAGTTTTCTCAAATAAACATCATTCTCGAAAGAGCACTTACAGTTGAAATGAATGAAAGAAAAAGTAAGGTTGTCCGGTTACTAAGAAACTAAATTTTGTTGCTAAATGTAACGATAACAAACTACACTTAAACATAAATATATATATATATATATATATATATATATATATATATATATATATATATATATATATATATATATGTGTGTGTGTGTGTGTGTATATATATATATATATATATATATATATATATATATATATAAATATGAACAATTATAGTTCTTCCGTTCTTCACACTCAAGAACCCCACTTCCTGAGACTTTGTATGTGGTAAATTTCCACACAAGACCGAGTTGAGCATTGTGGAAATTTCCACAAGGATGCCCTGATGAATCATCGATCAAACTGGACATACTGGTTTTTTGTTTTGTAGTGTTTTGGCTTTACTTTAAACAATTATTTGCCGATTCGATTTTGTTACGTCTATCAATATTGTTTTTTGGTTTGTAAATCAGAACAAGACCGATCAAGAATTATTTGGGCTTTTTAAACTATTACATAAAAGTATTTCAACATTCATTTGTGAAGAAAAAGATAGGATTTGTTGTATGTAAACAACAGAAATATCTGATTCCCTAAGTCATCAAACATTCTGTAAAAAAGTTGGAAATTTCCATCCAAATCTAAACGCAGTCCTTTATATTAGCTTGACCTGTTTAGCAGAGTTATAGATTACATACAACGTTTAAAGTAAACATTTATAACCAGTGTAACAGAGCAGCTATCTACAAAGTACAATGTCTAAATATGTTGTTTATTAGCATGGCAGCAGCTGGGCTGAGTATTTTGTAAATAATTGTAGGATTTATAGTATTAGCTTTCAAATGTTCAAAGCAGCAGGTAGACTTTGTCACACTATCCAACTATATTCCCAATCTCACCATCAGGCATTCTGAATTAATTATTTATTTGCTTGTTTTTCTTCTTATCAGATGACAAAGTGTACACGAAGTGGGGCTCTGACAGCGTAATACTACAGTTACGTTAGCTTGTCCTGTTATTTTTTACGACAAGACAACATCTCTAGTTTTTGTCTTCATTGTGTGTAATGAGAGAAACTGGGCATGAGAGCAGGGAACTAAACCATTCCCTCTCAAACAAATACACATGCATTTCTATCCACTGAATTGTAAATACATTTAACCCTAAACCAATCTTTTTCATTGTACTTGGCCTGAGTAAACATTAAAAAAGTTTACCTCTTAGATCTTAGATCAAACTGTTGCTTCTTAATTACTCAATTACCTCAATATTAATATTTTTTAAGCGAATTCAATCTCGCTTTTGTAAACTCTATCATTCAAAAGTCACTAATAAACTAAGGGTTTATTTTTAAACTGTTGATTACAATCTTTTACATGAGTATTTGTTGTCTGCAACTGCTTTAAATCTTTCAGGTTGTAGACAGTTGACGTAAATGTACGTCAGAGATGGGTTAAGTTCACTTTGGTGTTCTTCAGGGTTCAATTTTGGGCTCCCTACTTTTTTTAGCCTTTACATTTATCCTACTGGTCAACTGTAGTTTTGTTGCAGATGACCCACAGGTTTAACTTGACATTCACATGACATTTACATACACACACACACACACACACACACCCTCTGGTCTCACCCTCAATTCATAAACCGGCGCACGGCTACGCCCCGCTGCCACACATTCTTTTACAGAAACATTAAAAGATTGCTATACAAGCTGCACATCAATAACTCTGAAGTATATCCAAGTGTTATTTCTATAGTATTGTCCCTTAAAAAGGTATACTAAATTGTTTGCTGAAATGTGAGGGGTATACTCATATCTTTTAGCGTAGTTGTTATTTACAGTTGTAGATTGTCTATATTTATAGTGGATTAGAATATGGTACCGGTGTTAGGGTGTAATTAACTAGAAGATTTTCTAGTGTTTTCAAAAGGAAAACACATTATATGCAACATAAGCTGAATTAGCAAGCAATTGATGATAAGCATACTTCTTAAAATCAAACATAGTGCCATGATAGCACAAGTTTCAGGCCCAGGTCAAGGGTACTTCTGTTTTATCTCACCTTCAGGAAAATTGTGTTAGCACCTGGATACCTTCATAATATGAGCAGAAAAAGCACTAACCCTTTTGTGCATGAAATGGGGAACAGAACCCATTTTCAAGTATAACTGCAACATCATGTCTCTTAGAACAAAACATGTAGAACAAAGGTCATTTGGTGAACCGCCAGCCATTACAGCATCAAGCTGACTTGTTGGCAAGTAATCACTGCACCTCCCCATGTGTTCAAATAAGTTTAATATCTGTGGTGTGAATCCACATTAGTTTGCCCTTTACTTGCCCTGCAGCATCTGTGAATAACAGAATCTCGAATGGCTAGTAATGATTGCAGGTGTTGAATATACTGACCTTGAATCAGTCTCTTCGCTCGAAATGCTGAGCAATCACTGGATACTGGTGGTAGCGTAAGCTAACTTTTGACTTCAACTAGAAAAAAGTATTCGATATTTGTGCTCATTGGGTGAGGCGTCCATAAACTTTTGCCATTTAGTGTATGTAGTTCTTTAGAATACAATGCCAAAGATCCCCCACCATCCACTACATTTGAATATATTCATGGAAAATATACTGATTATATGTGTACTGATTAATACTGGATAAATAATGTATCAATATTATTTTATAACAAAAAAAACTGAATAAATCTAATTAATGCAATACATCTTTAGTAAATTTATTAAATCAAATGAACAATTTAAAGGGCACAAATTTAATAAAGTCAAATTCAATAAATAAATAAAAAGTAATTAGTTTACATTTGTTAGACCCCATTTGGGTAATACTGATGTTTATGTGTGTGTTTTACATTTAATATTGAATTTTCTAAAGATATGACCTACTTAGCTTTTTTTTTTTTTTTTTTTACTTATTTCAGACTACTTTAACAAATGTCTTCATTCCTTCCATCTTTCATTCATTCACTTTCTCGATGTGCGGAAATCGGAAATGTCAGGAATTTCTACTTTTAAGGGAAATTTTTTAACCTGGACAAAAAACGCTAAAGAATTCATAGCATAAGCGTTAGCATTGCTTGTCACTTCCTGACTAGCCGCTAACACTAGTGCTTTAGCGTTTTCATTCATGCGCAAAACAAATCTTATTTCCGGAACGGAGTGAGTAGCCACTGTGACACTGTGCTAACTCTAGTTTTCTTTTTTTTTTTATACCCCTGAAAGTGTGAGGCGAAGACTAATTAAACTTGCAGTCTGGCACTTAATACATTCCTGAGGGAACTCAAAAACGTAACTATGTTCCGCATGTAAAAAAAAAAACCAAAAAAAAAACAAACAAAGGATTGCATTCTGTACCGAACCGAAAGCCCGGTACCAAAAGAATTTCAGTACCAATATGTGTACCGTTACACCCCTAATATACATATAATTACAAATGTTTGTGTGCGTTTTAAATTCATTCCATACTGTTAAAAATACACTATTTTGTCCTCACATGCACTGATGTGCCTAAACACACAGAAGTATGCCCTCCCCTGTCAGAAAAACATGCTCTCTGACTCCCTCCAACAGATCTCAAAATCATTTGACCTGAAGCCCATCTGCTTACACAAAGCCAGGACGAGGACCTGCATCGGGTATCAAGGATCTCAAATTTAACAAAAGGTCAGTTTCAACTTTTCTTTTCTTGCAGTTACAAGACAGGAGAAAAAAAGATATTTATTGACACATGTACAACATCATACGATACACTTGTTGAAACTTAAGCCAGTGTTTTTATTTAAGTCAGATTTACTACTTAAATAAGTGCCGTCATTGAACTAATAAGTGTACTGTAATACAAACGATTCATCACCTATTATGAAATCTATGTTTATGAAATGAACCAAAGATACCACAGGCTTAGCAGTAAACTTATGGAATGTATAATCTGAGGTAAAAACCATCTGTAAATATATGAAACTTAATATAATATTCATAACATAAAAATCTAGTTAGAAGGTGGCGCAGCATGCTGTAGCTTGCTGTATTTAAATAAATGGCTGGTTACACAATGTTTCTAAAGGCTGAGGCAGTACAGCTGACCTCTTTTCCCTTTTAACTCGGTCAGCCTTCCTACTGACATGAAAGCATTTCAAAGCAACGGGCATTCAAACAGATCCCATGCTATTGCAGCACTGCCTTCAGTGCTTGACATTTTAAGCTTAAAAAAAATAAAAAATAAAAATCACTAATGGGCACTTGCCCAACCATGCTGGCCTCCTTCCACAAACTAAAAGAATACATTCCTCATTGTGGACCGAATGTTTATTTACATGCACTGATTTACAAAACTGGTATTTACCGATTGAACTGCACAAGAAATTAGGTTATTTAAAAAAAATTAAATGTTACGTTCTGTCTGACAAAAATGCCCTTTTCTTGTTCTTGCACCGCTCAGCACTGAAAACATGTACATAGACGAGCATTAAAAACCTTTATTGGCCCAAGATCTTGTCACAGACTACATCTATAAAGATCCCATATCACATATTTGGCACTATGGCTGAGCGGCAGAACTACCTGGAGGACGGAAGCCCTCTTATCAAGGCAGCCGAATTAGGCAAGATGCGTCTGGTTCGGCTGCTGGTGGAAGGAGGCGCGCAAGTCAACGAGCGCAACCAACGTGGTGATACGCCTCTTCTAGCCTCATGCCGAGCACTGAGGGCCGACCAGTCTGGAAACACTACCTCTCTAAAGCTCATCCATTTCCTTCTCCAGCACCATGCTGATCCCAACGCCCAGGACAAGTTTGGACGCACACCCCTCATGTACGCTTGTATGGAGCGGGCAGGTGCTGAGGTGGCTGCAGCTCTGATTTCTGCTGGCGCTGACCCTAGCATGGAGGACTACGCTGGAGGTTCTGCGCTGGTCTACAGCATCAACGCCCGTGATCAGGAGACCATCCGTGTGCTGCTTGATGCTTGTAGGGCTAAAGGGCGTGACATCATAATCATCTCCACAGATCTAAGCACAGGTGATGCCACTGTTAGCCAACGCTATCTAAACGTGCCCCCTTCGCCCGACACCTCACCTGTCGCATGCATGTCACCTTCTGACATCGAGCTCAAGACAGGCTCACCGAATTCTGAGACTGAGGCAGAGGGGTTCTTCAATTTCAGAGCTTCGGGAAGGAGAGGAAGCAGAGCGGCGTCGCCTCTACTTCTAGAGCCAGAGCAGTCAGATCGCCAGCGGCTGAATTCTGAACCCTGGCTAACCATTCACAACTTGGCACACCTTAGTCGCACCTATGAAGAAAGGATTGCAAAGGGAGCTGTGCAGGAAGAAGAGGATAAGGAGGTGAAGCACAGCAACCTTCCTCCGAAAGTGGATCCGAGCAGCTCCTCCACAGCTGCTAATCTCAAACCCGGGCGAACGTTTTGCAGGAACCACACCGAGAACTTGGGTGCACCAACTGAAGCGCATCTAAACAATCGACGGAACACTCTTCCTGCTCTTCCTGGACAGAATTTACTTCAGCTTCCCACCTTATCACTCAATTTATCCAGCTCAGACACACACCTACATGACCAGCCAAGCACTATAACACTACCACCAGTTCCTACCAGTAAAAACTTCCACCATTCCACTATCAACACCAGCACCTGCTCTCTGGCACCTCCAGCTGCTCAGTGCGGATTTAACACCATGAGAAAATGGAAACCACAGGAGCATTTATGTTTAAAGCCCCAGGCACGCAATACCACCATCCTGCCTCCTCTCTCAGTCAACTGCACTGCGAACACATTCACACAATCCTGTGGTGATGAGGAAAGCACTGCAAACACAGAAGAGACCCAAGACCATAGACAGGAAGGCACAAGGGGCAAGAGATTTCCACGTCGCCACTCCATTCAGCTCGAGCAGATAAAACAGGATGGTGGGACTGACGAGATCCTCTTCATCTTGTGAAATACCAGATTTGAAATATAGCCATGCAACACAAGTAAAACTGAGCAAATCAACCAAAAAATATATATACAACTAATTTCTAAGTACATTATGATATAAAGGAACATCAAATATATGTTGTATAGGAGTGTTTCAAAATATTTAATTCACTTTTTATAAACTTGTATTAGGAAATAAAAATGTGCAATAGCAGCATGTTTGAATCTCCCTTTCTGACATAATGACATTTTTCCAAGAGATTTTAGGCCCATGTTTGCTTTTATACATTATAACATTTTATATAACATATTTTGCCCTTCCATGTAATAACTGTCTCCAAAATGACTTCAAAATGATTCGAAGCATCGTAAGAAAATAATAATAATAAAATCACAGTAAGGTTTTGAATTCTTTATGCCAATTTATTTTATTTATTGAATTGTAATTGCACAATTATATGCCACTGATTAACCTTTTGGACTGCATTTGAGTTATACAAGGCAAAAGAGCCTTTCAATCAGAGACCCAGAGGCCTTTCCCAAAAAGCAACTTCCAAGATCGGACATAAAATGATACCATTTTGTCAAGAACAGAAAATAATTCAGTCATGATTTTCAAATAAAAGCTTTTGTGGTGTTTTTTTTTTTTTTTTTTTAAGCAGCAGCATGAATGAAAAGCATATTTGGACATCATAGCTTAGCTTTAAATAAAATTTAATGTCAGGTCTAGTCAGTTTTCTTTTTATCTGAATTGACAATGTTGGTTTCCTCCTCCTCCCACAAGAAAATGATTATACTTAAGCTGTATTTTGTTGTATTAACGGTCATTTCTGAAAGAAAAAAAATAAAATCTGGACCACTCTAACATTTGTCCCAATCCTATACACAATATATCAAATGGGGTGCGTAAAACATGCTCTGTGATTTTGGTGCCAGAAATCAAACCCACCAACAAGTGAATAAACCAGAAAACAAGCAAATAAATAATATGTCAACTTACGTGTTGTGATGGCGACGAATTCGAGAATAAAAAGCACCAATAAATATCAAGCGCATTATTAAGTCTATGCAAGTCCCTGTGTGCAAAAAATCAGAGAAAACCCTGCTATATATAAAATACAAAAATATGTATATCAGTACATCAAAGCCCTATGAAGTATGCATGATGTGGTTTGGGACGCAGCCCTGCATACCTCCTGAAGGTGTCCAACATGCCTTTGTGAATCCTTTACATTGTATGATATTTAGCACAATGCATAGTACAAGATGTTCTTCTACATGTAGAATATACCAAAGCTCGTAACTCTTACATCCGGCAAATCTGACTTTAGTCGTTCCATTTGAATGTTCTTGGTTTTGTTTTGTGATTTGAAAATGAAAACGCATGAAAACTAAGCTCGGAATCTGACAACAAAGGGGGAAAAAACAAGACAAGTCCAACAATAAAAGAAGATTCGTTACCACCCTTGTACGCTGTGTAGACGTACATGCCTGAGGCAGTTATCCTGCCTGGAAAACATCTTGCCACAGAGCTGGCAGTGGTAAGGCTTCTCACCCGTGTGTATGCGCTTGTGAGTGATCAGTCTCATTCTCTGGGTAAATCCTTTACCACATTCCTCACAACGAAAGGGTTTCGACCCGACATGGCTGGTCTGAGTGGTTTGGCGCACAGGAACCATGTCGGGCATTGAGAAAGAACTGGTGGGTAAATGTCCATGTGAGCGCGGCACTGCTCCGAACACGTGTCTGTTCTTGTTGCTATTTAATAGCCTCGATGCTTTGACGTGACCCATACCGTCCCTAATCTGTCCATACTCAGAGTTTTTCGGAACGTTGCTCTCAAACTGCATCTCGCGGACGTGCGGCGAACCAAACGAATCGACGTGTTTGTTGGACCCGTTGTGAAGATGCACGTTGAGCGGCTCCTTCATCACCTGGGCCAGACTTTGGTCTGTGGGAATCTGTTCATACTGCTCTAACACCATACAGCCGTCAGGGACGGAGAACTCATTCGCCGCGTCGTCTTCCATGGACGGCCAGAGATGCGCGCCTCTCGGGTCCGTTTTGTGCTCCGAACTCACGCTCGGGTCTGCCATGCTGTAATCTGCTCGCTCGAGGCTCAGCTCCTGATCCACCAGCTCTTCCACTTGCTCAATTTTCATCTCAAACTCCAGGCTGCTGAACTCCTCTTCCTCATGCCTCGGATCCCGGAGCTTCTCCCCTCGGACCTCTGGCAGACTTCTGGACTCTTTCGCGAGGTGGTGAGAAGACGGGAGCGGTTTGTCATGTAGGTTCGGTTTCTCATCTTTCAATGTTTCCACCTGGTTCATGGGGACCGCTTCTTTTCTGCCTGGGATTACATCTGTCAGATATGAATAATAGATGCAGACCAATTAAATTTGTACATATTTATGGGGATATCTTAATCAAACAAGGGGTTACACAAAACAATGCATAATAATAATAACGTACAGGGTTAGAAATGTTTTAAAAAAGGGTGTTCTGTTAAGAGTGTTCTGTGAGTATGAACCCTCTTTACTCTGACCTGCAGCCAGCATTTCCACCTGAACCCCGACTGAACACTTGGATAACACGGTCGCCTGCACTTTCTTCAGCTCTTTCTCGGTGACCTGGAGACGCTTCTTCAGTCCATCGATCTCGTCCTCCCTCCGTTTCATCTCGCGGTGATACACGGCGCTGTCGTCCTGAATGAGCTGGCTGATCTCCGCCACGGCTGCCTTCGTTAACACGTCCAATATGGCGCTTATTCGCGTCTGCAGCACCGCAGCAGCCATTTCCCTTCACTGATAACACAATCCGGCAAAGCGACGTCGAGCTCCTGTGACAAAAATGTCCATCCAGCAGTCCAGCAAACGGCAAAACGGCAGTTTGAGGTGGAACAAGGAAACGGTTGGTAAGACGAGACAGTTACAGAGACAGAAACGGCGACACAACAGATGACGTCACTTCCGGTATAAAACCCCAAATCCTGATCACACACGCCACATCAAAAGTCTACAAAAATAAAAAGAAATTAGCTATTTCTGAGTTTAATCTATATTAGTAATAAACCTTTATTTATTATTGTACTGTTATATAATATTAAATCCAATTTACTCATGAAATCATGTATTGTAATATAATATAACAGACACCCTTACCAAAAGAAATATTCATCAAATTTTATATATATATATATATATATATATATATATATATATATATATATATATATATATATATATATATTACAAGTCAGCATTTAAAGGCCTTGTTTAAGGGCCCAGCAGTTTGGTATTGCTCTTATTTGAGCTCAAAACCTTCTTGTTGGAAGTCCAACATCTTATCTATTGAGCTAGCACTCTACAGTCCAAATTGAATTGGGTCACCGAATCCAGCAATTCACTTCAGAATTATGCAAAATGTTTAACTCTTGAAGGTATGTCACGATAGAGAACCGTCTCTTTCACTGCGTTACAATGTGGTACACCAGCTGCACGGCAGAGAACCCGGAGAGACCTGGCTCGGATAGTTAGGACTGCACAGAGGATTGTGGGAACCAAGTTTCCCAAACCTCTACCTGGTTTATGCTAGCTATCTACACAAGAGAGCTAAAAGATCATCAAGGATTCAACCCATCCAGGACACAGACTGTTTGTGCCCCTCCTATTGGGAAAAAGATACAAGACATTCAGGACACACACTAACCCACACACACACCGTTAAGAACTGAAGGCGGATATAACAAACCAAGCAGTCTGCCTCCTTTCCCATGTTGCTGCTAACACACCAAACACTTTACATCCAGGACTGTATTATTTATTATTATTAGAAGTTAACAGTTATTAGTATAACTCGTTCAATATTTCCTTATTCTGACAATCCTGTTTGCACCAAGATCCAAGTTCCACTGCACATATTTCCATATTATATTTCAGTGCAATTATCTTTTGTTTATTCTTACTTTTCTTATTGCTGCTGGTCTCTGAGAGCGACCAAACAAATTTCGTTGAATCACAACAATGACAATGGCGTTTTCTAAAGTATATTGTGTCACACATAGGTAGTCCTCGAGTTACGATGGTTCGACTTAGGATTTTTTGATCTTACATTAGCAATAGCAATACGACAAAATTGTAAATATATTTTACGTTTCGTGCGACAGGCAAATGTACCAGCGTATATGCGGTACGATACATTGGGACGCTGCCAGGATGTACGCATCTCCTGCCTTGTGAGATGCCTTACTCTCGCCAGAGTTCAGTTGTCTCGGTTTTAAAGCGTGTACTTCTTTGTTTTTGGTGTTTTAAAGCCCAATTTTAGCTCGTCTCTCCTTTTTTATCAGCGTCGCTAGACAGTGTCTGGCTCCGTTCGAACTGACGAACTGGTGCTCGTCTACGTGCCCACTCCCACATACGTATATACTGTAAAGTTTATACATTGTTATACTGTAAATTGCTCTGTTTTGCTAAATTAAGTACTGTAATTTGTAAAAGTATTAAATTACAGTATACTACCCCATAACCATCACCTTTCATTAGGACTGCTAGGTAGGCTAGGTCATGTCTCGACTTGTTTTCAAGTTACGATGGGGTTGTCGGAACACGTCTCCATTTTAAGTCAGGGACCATCTGTATTTCTCTTGAACATCTGCTTGACACAAGTCTTGATCCAAAGCCTATTCTGTGAAACACACTCTAAATAGGATATTAGTATCTTAAAGAGCACAATGCACACACTCAATGTCATAATTTTTTGCCAGAGTGTTTGGAAGATAGAAGGAAGTGCAGAACCCATTTACATGAAGAGACACCTTTTTGTGGTTTCGAACACTCTTATCTAAATGAATGGATGAGCAGATGTTGAATGACAGGGTCCTGCCTTAAAAAGGGGTTATGTGTTAAATGTTATTTTAGATCCATTACATACTGTTTAAAATTAAGCCTCATAGGTTCACTATACCGTACATAAAGGTAAAAATTCCAGTGATGAAACATTTTCTGACAGAGTACAAGTGATTTTGAGGTCTTTTAAAGTGTGAGTATTGATATGAACTTTCGGTTTACACAATAGTAAACTGTTTGATATAAGATTCCTTTACTTGTAATCTACATCAGTCGTTATAAAATGAATTAAAGAAGAAACCAATGTCATGGCTAACCAGACAAGTTAATAAATACAAAGAAAAATAAGTGGACATTTCTCCAAATAATTAACATTTTTGACTTTGTGTCAATATGAAATTTGAACAACCGCTTGTTGATACTGAGCCTATTTTCAGAAACATCGACTGAATGGGACGTCAGTCTATCATGGGGCACAATCCACACTCAACGGCATACTTCTTTGCCAGTCCACCCATCACAATGTGTTTAGAAGGTAGGAGGAAAGTGCTAAACTCATGGACATGACGCAAACATGTCATCCTTAAAGCCTCAACACGGGGAGCCTGGAACCGTTCGACCGTAGTGCTACCTGCTGTGCCGTGTATGATGATGAATTTTAATACAGACATGGGACTACAGCTTTATACCTCCTTTATACAATCGACTTTACTGGACCAAATAGAATATCTGACTGAAATTAATAAAAAAATATGTGCTTCACATGGATATGCTTGTTCTTCTTTACAAATGAGAATAAAGGTAATCTGTAAAGGCCAAAATTCAGTCATTTTAATTTGGCATGTGCAAAGTTAACTATAACTCTACCAGCACAAATCAATATCACAGTCATCAGAAATTATGTTTGAATAGTGAATAGGGTCAACATCTATAAATAACTCTAAATAACTTAATAATCTTACATCAAATTCAGATCTGCTTAGTTGCAGGTTTGAACAGAGTGGTGTGGTGTGATATTTATCAAGAATCTGGGATTAGCAAATTGAACTGCTATCATATAAAGAACGGAAATTCCCCCACAAAACAATAAAAACATACCACAAACCAATTGTGTCTATAGTAAAACCGAAAATAAGTAGTGATTATGTATTAACTGCGAGGTCTTCTCATGTACTTTTGTAAACTTTTCTAAATTCAAATTCAAAAATGGTTGTAGGGGGTCGCTTGTCAATCATAACCAGCAGGAATGAAAAACAAAAAGTCAATAATGATATGCTACACAGAGTTCAGCTTTCAGGTTGAAATTGAAAGAAATTAAAACATACGCACGACACCAAAACAAACAATTTCGCAGTATTGACTGTAGTGAATCGTGACCAAATGGAACAGTCCAATCGGAACGCAATTCAGAAAAACTTTCTCTCACAGCAAAATGATGTGGATTAGACTATGTAGTGGATTAGTATGTTTAGTGACTGGAGCTAAACTCATCTGACAAACAACTCAAACTGTTTAATTGTTGTTCAGAAACTCACTCAACTTTCTGTCGTTTCAGACACTCAATCACTATCTATAAGAATGGATGAGCAGATGTTGAATGACAGGGACCGGTCTTGAAACCGAATCACTTCCTTCCTCAGCAGTCTCTGTGAAAGACAGGGTTGTGTGTCTGATTTTGGAAACACGTGTTCCACTTGTACTACATTTGCTCGTCACTGGGAGTAAAAACTTTAATGTGTCTTTGTGATAGGGTGTAACTTTAAAAAACGATTTTCGATCCTTTATATAATTTGTGTTAAAAGCTTTATATGTACGCTATACCTTATAGAAAAGATATATACTAACGGTACAAATGCCAGTGACGGGGAACATTTTCTAAGAGCGTACAAGTGATTTTAAGGTCTTTTGAGGTGTGTACTGATATTAACTCTAGTCAATGTGATACTGAACACATGGATGCAAGACTCGTTTACATGTAATCTACATAAAAGTCATTCAAAATGAATAAAAAAAAAAAGCAACCAAAGTTTTGGCTATCCAAATCAAGTTAATTTAAATGGAAAATAAAGCGGTCAGTTAAAATTTTAGACTAGGCTTTGTGTCGATATGAAAAGGGTTTACAGTAGGATCACAATTCTGTCTTTGTTTGACTTTCTAAATCACAATGTATTGCTTATAAATTTTTCCATTTTCTTTCAAAGTGAAATTAGAAGTCTACATAGTCCACATGTACTGTGTCTCTTACATTTTGCGCCATATTTGTATAATTGTTTAAATCGGCACACCCGTGTGCGTTTGTGAAAATCCAAAAAAGGCTAAAAATGGGATTCAAAGTCACCAGTAGTTGCAGATCTCCTCCTCGTTGTGGCTTCGCTGGTGCAGTTTCAGAGAGTTTAAATGGGAGTACGACTTGCCGCACTCCTCGCAGCTGTAGGGCTTCTCTCCCGTGTGGCAGCGCTGATGTGAAATGAGGTGAGAGTTGCAGTAGAAGCGCTTGCCACACTGTAGGCAGGTGTAGGGCCTCTCGCCCGTGTGGATGCGCTGATGGATTTTCAAGTAAAAGCGCGTGGTGAAAGTTTTACCGCACTGATCGCACCGTGAACTCTTCTCCCCCGCCCCATCAACCCTCTGCTCACTGATTGGAGGAAGCGCTGCGGTGTTAGCATTCGTAAACCGATTGGGTCTTTGCTGAACGAAATCACATTCTGTGCTTTGCTGATACTGATATTGAGTGGCGTTATCCTCTCTTGAGTTTGGGGATGTATTTGTGCTGTGAGGTTCAGGAACTGTATTAGTGGTGTCTTGTGTTGCCTCGGGTCTCATGGTGAAGTCTTCTAGATCGGCCGAGTCCCAAATAACACCGGGTTTGGCTTCATTAAGACCTGCAGAATAAAGGACATTTCGGAGTCTGCATAAGCAATGAAATCTGTATTTTATTTTCATATTAATCTATGTAAAAGAATGCTACCTAAAACACTATTATGAGCCAGATTTGTGCTGCTATACACATAGCCAAAAGAATTGGGTCACCTGATCTTTTCCTGCTATATGTGGTTCTTTTCCAAACTGTTACCACACAGCTGGAGGCCCTCAATTGTACAGGACGTTTTTAGTCTATAATACAATTTTGCATTCACTTGAACTTGGAAACTCAAACCTGATCCAGCATAGCAAAGCCCCTGTGCACAAAGTGAGCTCCTTTAAGATATGGTTTATGTGCTTTGGAGAGGAAGATCTTGAGTGGCCTGCTATAGAGCTCTGATCTCATCCCTACTGAACACCTTAGGGATGAATTGGAATGCTGACTGCACCCCAGGACTCTTCACCTACATCAGTACCTGCCTTTCTTAATAACTTGTGGCTGATGAGCACAAATATCTATACTAAACATCTTCCCAGAAGAGTGGAATGAATAATAAGAGTAAATTGGGACTAAATGCAGAATGCAATGCTCAAAAAGCACATACCATACTTATGACTTGGTGACCCAATACTTTTGGCAATATAGTGTGTGTGATATATCTCATTATGACTACAATACTTCTATGCCTCACCTTCTCCCGATGTATTGGATGCATTTTGCTCCTCCTCCCAGCAAACACGAGTCTCCTCTATCTCTATATGAATAGTGAAAACAACTGTTTTAGTTTGGCAATGTATTTAAGAATACCCTGAAAATGTTCGCCAGTTTATCAGGTACACATGTGCTACAAGTAAATCATGCACAGCAGCCCTATCATATATTAGCCTTCCTATTAAAGAAAAATTAAGTGATCAGAAACAGACTCTGATTGAACAAATGTTGGCTAAGTTGAAGTTAAATTAAATAAGACAGGATTGAGTGATGGTGTGTTAAATTAGGAGGCCAGTATGGATATGAGAACAAATCTTAGGTGGATGGACCACCATCCAATTAATATCTGATAAGCGGTGGGACTTTTCTGATGGACTGTGAAAAAAATTTGTTTTCAAAGCACAGGTTTACCTTCAAGTGGAATTATAATCTATCTGAAATATACAGAAGGTTTCGGTTTACCATCTGCATTGTCCCATGGCTTCAGCTCGGTCCTCTCCTCCTTCACCTGAAACAATTCGGCTCTTTCCTCTGGCTGTAAAACGGAAATGTTTTATTGTTATTATTATTATTATTATTAAAAAGGTGCAGCATTGACAAGAAAAAAAAATAATTAAATGAATAAAATTTTACCTTCGAGTCGGAAGAATGCACAGAAGTATCATCCAAGTGCACGTTTGTGTGCGTTTCCTTACAGTCTGTAGTTAAGCAAAAAAACATCTTGCTTATGGCTTTATATCTTGCAGTCAATGGTGTACGAATGGGCATAAATATTAACTCTCCAGATAACGGACCCTATTTAAACTAAAAATCCCAGGATAAACTACTGCAGTGTCTGCAATGCCTATCAAACCAGGGTTACTAGAAAAGGTAAGATTGTATCTTGATTATCAACAAAAAAGGTGACAGATACACACAGGAGGTCATTTAGAAGAGCTAATTAACTTCTTAGCCTGGTTTTGGGAGACAGAATAAAACCCAAGAACTTTTGAGGAACCCCATGTTCCACTATCTAAAGATGTGATCCTGAAAAGCCTTATAAAAAGGTATGGATCTCACTGCATTGGAACTGAATTACATATGATGAACGTTGTGTACTCCATGGAAACCCAATAATGGCTCTGCTCCAAAAGAGACTCCGTGAACGTTTTCATACCCAGAAAGATGATCCACTCGGGGTTCTTTGATGACCCCCAGACTTCAGGATCGACTTTACCTTGCAGGGCAGCCGAGATGGTAACTTGTACAGCCACGGAGCGGCGGTTGGGAGCAGACTGGCGGGTAGCAGCAGCCTGACGCGCAGACCTCAGCTCACTTTCCGCGTACTGCAGCTTGCACAAAAGCGCCTCGACATCCATCTGCCTCCGCGCGATCTCCGCTCGTAAAAGCGCCGAGTCCTTATCTATGATTCTGGTCATCTCTACCAACGCTCCCTTCGCAAACCTTTCTATTATGGACGCTAACTGGGAGTGGATATCGACAGACATTGTTCTCAGGAAACGAGATCTGTTTCGCGTTGGTGAAGCTTTCAAGCCCAAATAATTATATGATAACGATAACACCGTAACCACCTGTAAGACGCGAATTCACTGACAATGAAAATCCCTCTAATTTGTTTTTATAGCCTTAGTCCAAGAAACCGCTATTTTCAGGAACACTCGAGCCACAAAATGTTTACATTAGTTTTAAGCGTTCACTTCCGCGTTTAGTGACGTCGCTTCGACCAATAGTGTTTAACTTCCGCAAACCCTGGCGTTTTATTGGTTCCGGCCAAACTCCCCCTTTATAATAACGTAATAAATAGTAGGTACTATTACGCAGTACACATCAAACAATAGAAATTACTTTCTATTACGAAGTATACAAACCATTTACTTGAGTAAGGATACACTAGTTTAAATATTACTCCAATAAAAGTGCTTCTTTTAAACCTTTACTTGAGTAACAGTAGAAAAGCATTTGCCTTTAAATGCACTTAAGTATCCAAAATACTATGATTTATTATGGCTATCATGTTCCTATTATCATTTTCGTCACAAGACTTTTGCTTGATCAACTCAGTTAATGTGAAAAGACGTGATGCTGATGGTGGCATGCTGTGTGCTTGACCAGTTACATTTTTATCAACTCATAAAAAAAATAACTAAAAATGTAGCTGGGTAAAAAGTAAGATATTTGACTTTGAAATGTAGTGAAATAAAAATCTCCCAAAATGGAAATACTTCAGTAAAGTACAGACATTCAAAAAAGCTGTACTTAAGTACAGTAATGAATTACATTTACTTTGTTACTGTCCACCACTGCTATAAAGCCATTATTTGTCACATATATACATTACAGGACAGTATTCATTCTTTCTGTAGTCAGGGCGATATGGCACCCCTGAAACAGACAAAGTTCAGAGGTTTGCTAAAGTACCAACAGTGGCAGCCTGGCAGTGTTGGGGCTTGAAATCCTGATCTTCACCATTCAATCATTGATTCTTTGGACCCCATTTCCATATTTACCCAAGGTGGTAACTTTGACCATGCTGAAAATAGTGGAGATTATTGTGGATTTCAGGAGAAGCCCACCCCGCACTCCCCCCACTCACGGTCATGAACAGCACTGTGGCAGCAGGGGAGTCATTCAGGTTCCTGGACACAACCATCTCTTAAAGAGTGGGACAATCACATTGACTCCACATTGACAGCCATCATCGAGTCTGTCCTGTGCACTTCAATAACTGTCTGGTTTGGATAAGATACAAAATCAGACATCAGAAGACTACATTCAAAGTGAGCAAAAGGGCTCAGAAAATCACTCTGGATCCCTCAACATCCAAGCCATATACTTTTTGAACTTTTGCCTTCTGATCGGCGCTGCAGAACACCAAATGTCAGGAATCAAAAATATATGTGCAATACCTCTTTTAATTTCATAATTTTTTATTTTTCTGTGCAGTAATCCTTATTTTATTTTATTTTATTATTTTTATTTTTTTATATATATATTTTTTTTTACAAAAAATGTGCAATACTACTTTTTTATTTTATTTTATTTACTTTTTTATTAAAAAAAAATGTACAACTGGATGCTTTTGTAACCATATTAAATTCCTTGTAAAGTACAAACATACTTTTTAATAATGCTGATTCTGGTGTACTATTTAGTAAGGTAGTAACCGTATTCATAATCTTTTTCATAATCAGAATGAAAAAGGCGAACAATTCACTTTTACAAGGCAATATGACTTTATTAGATAACCAATGTCCGAGACTGATACCTCATACATTTTGTAAACAAGGTTGTACAAGAAACGGTGCATGAAATGCAAGAAATCCACAGTTGCAAATTTATTTTAAATTTTTTTCCATTAGCAGTATTTCCCCAATCTTGTTTTGACAACATGACATTCTTGTGGTTCTAAATCTCTGCATTTACACAGTAGTTTTTTTTTTTTAAACAAGCATATACAATATACACAAATGCTGCTGATTAATTATGTGCAAGATGTGAACAACAACACACATGGAGAGAGATGGTGTTTTTACAGATCAGAATGACAAGGATATGCAAAAATATTAGGAAATTTGAACTTTTTATCGAATTTGTGTGTGATTTGTATATGAAAATTTGCATGTGGTGGGAGCTGGTGGGGAAGGGGTAGCTATAAACATCCTATTTTACACATTCACACATTTTTTAAATCAGTCAGTTTTCTGTTCTTCCTCCACTGGCTTTCTCTGGTTCGGTCCTTCTTTCTGCTCATTCCTTTCGCACTGGTCTACGAATTTGTCTTTATCAATAGACTCCTTCTCTCTGTATCGTTTACCCGTTGCCCTTGCGACAGCTTCGTCGAAGCACATACTAATTCCGCTGGATCTTTTTGCCTCCTTGTCTAATTCCTTCTGTCTGTCTTTTCTCAAACTCACTCCATCCAGGTTCCCTCTTCCTTTTTCCAGGTCCCTCTGCTTCTGTTCTTCTCTGTCCTGTTCTATCTCCCCTTCTGAACTATTAGATGACATTGTGTCCTGGAGATGTATTTTTTTTAGCGGATCTGCCTGGTTTTCCTCTGTCGTTTCCCTGTCGTTCCCTGTTTCTTTTTCTTGCTCTGTGTAGTTGTAGTCATGGTTTTGTGCTACATCCGCTAAATCTGCATGTCTGTTTTCTGCATTTTCACTTTCTTTCTTTGGAATCTCTTTGTCTGTATGTTGTCTCTCGGCCCATGTGGGCTGTATGGATTTATGTTGTCTCTCAATATCTCTCTGTTGGAACTGTTGTCTAAAAGCAGTGATTTTAGAATGCTGTGGTTTTGGTGGTACAACAGGAACAGCTTTGACTTGGTATATTTTTTGCTTCGATATAATCACTGTCCGGCCCACACCTAGCCCAAGCGCTGCACTTCCTCCTTCTTCTCTGTCTTTCATTCTCGGAGGTCTTACTGGTTTCTCTCTATCTAATCTAGAAGGATTTTCAAGTTTCTCCTCCCTCAAATTTTCCTTCTCATTTTCAATCTGTCGTTCCTCGCCGTCCACCGAAAGCCTGTCGTCTTCTTCGATCAGCTCTTCAGGAACGCTTCCCTTTTTAAGTTCTGCAACGTCTTCTAAATAACAGTCTTTCTGTGCCTCAATTTCCTCCTCTACGTCATCCTCCTCGGTTTGTTGATCATCCTCTTCTTCTCTGTCACTGTCTTCCTTCTGCTTTTCAACATCAAACTCTTCCCCTTTATTTTCTACATCTAAGATCTGCTCCTCTTGTGGAACCATATCATTTTCTTTTTCCAGCTGAACCTCATCAACCTGATCTATAGGACAGTCATCATTCTCCCACCCCTCACTGTCCTCACTTTCCATGCTCTCTTCCTTTATAATCGTCTCTTCTTTGGTCTCCCTTTCGTCTCTCTGCTCCTCTACCCCCTCACCAACTTCCCTGTCCTCACCCACCACCAAGCCTTCCAGCTCATTTCCATCCAGCTCTTCTTGCATGTGGGTATGCACAACTACAGTTTCCATTTGAGTTTTCTCTACGTCAGGGCTTGTCATATCTGTTATATTTTCACTTTTAGAATTGTCAATGTAATTATCAGTACTCTCCTGCTGATCATCAGAGCCTGAAGGGTCCTCATTGATAACAGTCATATCAACAGTTGGCTCAAGAGTTTCACTGTTGCTTGCTTCCACTGTGGTAGAAGGTGGGTCTGGACCAAAATAAGTGTCCTCTTCATTTTCATCTTCTGCAAATTGACTGTCATTGTGACTGTAAACAGTAACAAAAAAACTTGTCACACAAAGACTATTTAGCTTTTATACACAAAAGTTAAATGAGCAATTTTTTGAGTTTGAACTCATATGCTAAGACTTTTTGACGTCTGTTTTTTTTTTATGGAAAAGAGGCAGAGCTAATTCCAGGCTATGAAGCAAGAATCAATTCTATATCATTTCAATGGTGTATAGTTCTAAAAATAAACAAAGGTATCAGAAATGGTTCTTTACACTGGTACCATATAAGTTCTGTGGTTTGTTTTATCCTTTAAAAGGCTCCTCCTGTGTTTGATTAATAGTTTTTGGCTCATTGGTAGCTTTTGTAAAAGGGACACATTATAGCATTTAAGGTCAAACGAAAGAACGCTTAGTGAACTACTTTTATTTCTCTATAAATGTTACTTTGAACATATTTTTAAAACACAATGAGGCACACATGGGGTATGCAATGTGGTGTTTTGTTGTGAGCTACTTACCTGCAGGCGGGTGTTTCATCCGTAATTTCCAAATTTATATTTTCCTCATGAATTGGTGTTTTTACAGTCCCAATCTCTTTTATACCACTTCTATCTTCTCCATCATTCTCTCCATCTGTCACTAAAGGCAGTGAACTGAAATCACTGTCATTTGAGCAATGATAAACAGCATTACTGACTATGATTTCCGTATCGTTTAAATGACTGGCAGAGGGTGGATCTTGAACGTTCTCGCCCATGGCGTGAGATTGAATTAAGCATTCAGACTGGCTCTTGCTGTGAGAATCTACATTGCTTTCAGAGTCCAAGATAATAGTTGGGGGTTTTGACCAGTTTAACTCATAAAAATGGCTTGAGGGTAGACTTTTGATGAACATGTCTTCGTATTCACCTTTTCCTGAATCACTGCTTTCATCATCATCATCAACATCATCATCACTAGGCCCATAACTGTCTTCTTCAGAAGATAAGGACATAACTGGCAGGAAAAGACCAGCTTTATAAGGAAGGCTTTGTGATTTGTTTGAAATTGCCCTGCTTGTTTGTACAGGCAAGTTCAACTGGGAGGTTTCTATATAATGAGAATGGCTCTGCAGTGGACTCTGCTTATCTTCCTCTTCATCATCTTCAATTTCATGAGCAGGGGGCTCCACAGAGAACTCATTAAGCTGGGGGACACCACAAAACATGAGAAGATTGCTTGTGTAAACTTGTGTATAAAGGAAAGAAAGATGAAAAACTACAAACTAGCAACAATAGGGTAAAATTTATGTTGAAAAGTAAATATAATATTAGTACAAAATTAAGGTCAGAAAAATACTTCTGTTACATATACCTGGTTTGAAGTGGGCATATCCATCATATCCAAGAATCCAAATGTGTCCTGGAAATCTAGAGTAAGATCATCTTGAAAATTGGACAAACTCTCATATTGACACTCATCTTCTTCAGGACAGTGTATCACTCCTCCTTTCATGACTGAGGTAGCAGATAATATGGATTTAGAGATTAATTCATTCATATGGTTCATATGATATGTATATGTTGAGGTCATCTTCTTACCCATGTAGTCTTGTCCATCAATGTCTTCACTGAGTAAAGGTATATCTGTGGCCTGTTGTGTCTCGTTTGACACGTCCTCAGTTGAACATTTATCTTCTTGGCATTCATCTCCAGACTCTTCTCTCTTCTCATGCCTGGCCTCATCTTGCTCTTTGTCTTCTCTTTGAACTTCTTTCTCCCCATCATTTATCTTCTCCTTGTCATCAATCAGGCTTCCTGTCTTGCTATTTGTCTGAACTTTCCCTTCATCCAATTCTGTTTCCTTCTCTTCTGCATTCTCGTGCTTGTCTTTCTTCGGCTTCTCCTCCTCATCCTGCCCCAGCTTTGGCTCTTCTTCCTCAGCTCTACCTCCTTGTAATACTCCCAGCGCCAGTCCAGAGGTTATATGAAGAGGAACAGTCACCGAAAAAGGCCCAGAAATGTGCATTCCTGCACGGCGCTCTGCCCTACTGGGCATGGCTGGAGTCGGAATCTGTGATTTCTCGCCATTGGCCCCGGCCCCTGAATCCAGGCTCCTGTAAGTGCCCTGAGCCCCGCCCCCTCCGCTTACCATGCTCACACTAGCCCCACCCGTGCGCCTGTATGTCACTGCATATCCACTTGCCACAGCAGGTCCGCCTTCGGCAACTCCAGGGGGCATGGCTAAAGGAGATAGGTGTGGAGAGCCACGCCTTGAATCTTAGAAAGTAATAAAGAAACGTCATATTACTATGAAAATATGAATCCATGAACAAGAAGCACACATTATTTTTCAAAAAGTAATGCAACATTTTATTTATTTGACCCTGTAAAAATGGGGAAATATATTTTTTTCTAGTAATAAACGTGTATGTTAATTATTTATATTTCATTGTTGTGTTTTGCTCACAAATTTGGAATCAGTAAGATCAGACATAAAAACAGAAAAAAAAAACAACAACTATACTGTAGAAGTATATATACCTTCTGGTGTGTAAGGTCCTGTGCTCAAAGAGTCCATACTTTTAGCAGGCCTTAGTGCATTCTTCTCTTTCTCTGCATAGACAAGCAAGGGATTAGAAATTAATAAGATTAGCAAGCAAGCTATGCATAAAAGATGAATTCAGAATGTAGAGTAAAATCGATTTGCTATGATGATGAAGACGATGATGTCGACATAAAGAATAAATAGCATGTTTTGAAGTGCTCTTACCCTTGGGTGCATACTTCTTTTTGCGAGGATCCTGAAGTCTCCCGCCTAAATTAAAAATAGATTTCCATTTCCTGCCCTTTAGTGAGCCCTTCCTCCTGAAAGAAACAAACAAGAGCCACCGATTCACACATTATTCTTGTTTTTGTTTGAGAAATTGGTTCAGTATGCTCATTAACGTTAATCAGCTGAGACATGCGTAGTTTAAAAAATGTATGACTTCTTGAAATGCAGTTTTTTCTTGTAATTTACATATTAAGAAGTCAATCTTCTCCCAAGATCTTTGCCCTAAATATGACCTCAAAACCATATTTATTTCTTTAGTAAAGACACTCGCTGTACAATTATTGAGGCCGCCATCTTGGACAATGTGAATATTCTTTTTAGTAGTGCAGTTAATTCTGTGCCCTAATGCCAAAAGATTTTTGGAAAGAGGGACATTATACAAATGATAAAAAGGTCCACCAATGACCTTTCATTTATTTGTAAACTATTATTTTATAAAAAAAACTATTTCTAAAATTATGACTAACTATATGTTTCAAGCAATTCTTGTCCATTTGACATCTTACCAAACTACTACTTTGAGCTATGGTAAAGGAAAGCCAAAAGGTTGGTGGACAGGTGACCCACCACAGCGACATATGCGTTTTTTGACTTATAAAGCACCTCTTTTCCCCACTCAGGTCTACTGGGTAGATGTTCAATTAGATTTGAAAACATTTTTTATGATTTATCTGCAGTGCAGTCAATATTTCAATTCATCCCGAAGGTGTTCAGTAGGGTCAGGACTATATGCAGTGAAGCTTGACATATCCATAAGATCCACTAAAGATAAATTATAAAGCTACAGTATACAAAGGCATCCTATACCAGTGTGCAACTTTGTGGTTCCAGTTTGGAGAAGAACCACATATAAGTGTAATGCTTAAATGACCATCAACCTTTAACAATATAACCTTTAGCAATTTAGATCTCCTAGTAGATTTATGTCTTACTTTTCTGTGCCATCAATGATAGCATGGTAAGGTCTCATTTGTGGAGGACCATCTCCAGGACTCATGTTGCCTGGATATTGAAAAGGCAAAGCCTTAAAGAATTGGTCCTCCTGGCTTGATATTATGGATGGTGAAGGAAGAGACTTCCTGCGCTCTGAAGGTGGTGCTGTAAAGGCCAAAAAAATAAAAAATAATAATAATTTTGAAAGAATTTCTGCAATATACATTGATTGCAAATAAAATTGTAAATGGCTGAGTACCTAGTTCAGGATCCAAATCAGGAAAGAGCTGATTCACGTGACTCAGAATAAATTCCACCACAATAGACTGGACTCGCACCTCCATGAAAGCCGCAGTGCCATTAAAACCAGTTGCCTCAATGTCCTTCGATCTGTACTCAACCAATAAACAGCCTTAGTGTATATTTATAATGTACATTTATTAAATATTTAATTGACTCACACACAGAAACACACACCTAAGGAGATTGGGAGCCCACACAATGGCAAGGTTTCTGACATGCATGTTTGTCTCACTTGAATATGCAGCCATCCGAATTAAGTGTTTCATCAAATATTCCAGAGTCCTGCAGGAAAACACAAGGAAACCCCAGAAATTAATATAGTGACTACTACAAATGTTTTATTTTGGTTATTTACTAAGGTAGATGCCAACTGGGATTGCATATTTACCGAAAATGGGGCGGTGGAAGCTCTTTCAGGACTTCCTTGATCTTCACTAGTCTCTCATCTTCTAACTGAACAGCCACCGCTTCCTAAAGAGTTTGCAAAAAAATTACAAATAAAGATTATATAGATATAGAACATAATAATATAAATGATGTAGATCACTAAATAATTTGGTCCATCAGGCCATTTTGTCTATTGATTATCTGCCAAAGCATACAGCTAGTAGCGTTCAAATGAAAAAGCACTGAATGGTCTCGCACCACAATACCTGAACGATCTTTTTCTAGTACGATCCGCAACACCTACTTCAAACAAAAGGTGCAGTTGACGTATTTGCTGGTATCTCGAATAGTAAAGACTCAAGCAGAAGGCAAAACTTTTATTTACTAAGCCCCATGTTTATGGAACAAACTTCTAATTTATGGGATCGTTCCATATAAAATTACTTAGTAATGTTAAACAATAAGCTTTATATCACTTACCAAATGAAGTGATTATTGTAAAACTAGCTAAAAAGCTAACATAGTTGATTGTAATGTTACTTTCTTTGACACACTTAACTTAAATACTTGAGAAGATGCTGTCTGTTAATTTGTCATGTAAAAGTGTAAAACTGGGATTCAAATATTGGAATCCTGGTCTCTTGCAAAACATGCAAGCTAATATACACCAGTGAGCGCCCCCCCACCCTGCCCTGCCGCCGGTTGAGGGGTTGACAATAGGTATCTCGCATAGGGTACCAAAAAGGCTAGAAACGACCCTGCTAATATAAGAATAGCAATAAAGCTGACCAGAGACCTATCTAGTGCCAGTAACAACAAAACATATTGTTATTAGTGTTGCCTGCTTATGAATAATTATCAGTTCATAACCATTCAAGTTGAGATAAAATCCCCAAATCTACCGAATTGTAATTAACTAGCCAGACAGCTAGCTAACAAAGCATATTACACTGGTTAGATTATTGTTACGGTTTAAAACGGCACCATTTGCAAGTTTATCTAGTAGACCCAATAACATTTTAGTGACGGCAGGATGAATATTAAAGTCCCACAGGATTCATTTTACTGGTCGCTCAGGAATAACAATCACCTCGATTAGGTTGATTTACCACCTAAAGAACGAAATGTGAAATGCCTGATCTACATTTGAAGGCAGTGGAGTTTAAGGGAGTTCCTACACGTGTTTGTGTATGAGTGCAATCACTGTTCAGGTGTGATACCCACAGCAAAATGGTCATACAGTTGATATGTGAGCAGTGGGTTGGGCAGCTCTCTGAAGTATGCCTTACAGAGCGAACTGACACAGTGAATGTCCTGCAGATACACATCTTTATACAGGTCTGGAGAGCCCTCACAGTCAAACTCTGACCTGTTGCAAAAGAAAAAAGATACTAAGAGCTCAATCATGCTTTAAAGTAGAGATTGAGTGTAAACGTGAATTTTTTCAATATTATTTTATAAATAAAAATGCACAGACCTTAATTTTTGTGTGTTGGATGACACGCCAGATAATCTGTAAATCCCATCGACAATGCCATGCTTTTCAATGAATACACTGCAGCTGCGGAGTACGTGAGGAACTGGGAGGGACAGATAGAGGTCATTTTGAGTCATCGACCAAAAACTGTTAATAATTTATCAGTTAATAGAAACTTGTATATGTTGATAATTTCAGTTAATAGAAACGTCAATATTAATTTACTATATTTCTTTTACAAACAAAATACTGTGTATTCCTTATTCCACAAGTTTTTTTTTTTAAGTTTATATTTAAGTAAAATAAAGCAGTGTGGTGAGATTGTATGTGTATATGGAGTTGTATGATTTTGATGTAGATTCAAATGTCCCTGCACTTTATTCTTAAAAGCACTAGAGAATAAGTCATTTCGTTTGCATGAGAACTAGTGTATATATAGCTACTACTAAATTCGTGCGAAACAAAAATGTCAGCGTAGCAGGAAAAGGACAGGAACTTCACTTCCCATCAGAACCTGCATGTCAGACGTCAATAACCACACACACCTGCTACTTATTTCACTTTAATCAGCACTACTATTTCAGTTCCAGTTTTTGTGTTTCTTGTGAACCTGCTGTTGAGCCCGTGTGAGTTTGTTGCGTAGCCACAGTCTTGTTCCCAATTCCGAACTTTAGTCTTGTTTTGGTTTTTGTTTCTTTTGTTATTTTTACACTCAGCAGTAAAAGTCTGCACTTGGATGTGTCTTTGATTGTATTACACGAAAAAAAAAACTATTTTGCCGTTTTGTTGTCATTTTGTTTTGTCAGTGTTGCGCAACCTTAAACATAACTATACGATTTATCAATAAAAATCATAATTATTTTTAGACTGGTAACCGTAACTCATCTAAAATTGAACTTTTCCAGCCATATGTGGTTCTTCCCCAAAACTATTACCACACAAAGCTGAAGCCACACAATTTTATATGGGATGTCTTTGGATTTAGTACCATTCAATTTCCCTTCATTTAAACTAGGAGACCCAAACCTGTTCCAACATGACAATGGCACGGTGAACAATGCCAGCTCCATGAAGATATGCTTTACATGGTTTAAAGTGGAACATCTTCTGACCTCAACCCTATTTAAACAGCTTTTGGATGAATTAGAATGATGACTGCACTCCAGGCCTCCTCACCTACACCATATTTTACTAACACTTGTTGCAGAATGAGATTTTCACAAGTACATTCCAAAACCTAGTAGAACTTCTTCGCCTGTAGGGTGGAGGTTAATAACAGCAAATGAAGACTAAGTGTGGAATTGGATGTTCAAAAAGCACATGCCAATCTTATGGTCAGGTGTCCACAAGCTTTTGTCCATATTGTGTATTTTCAAGAGTTAGGAATACTCACATTTATGTCCTAGTGTTTAAGGACATTACACACTAGGACATAAATTGGCTTAAAGATTGTCTGTGTGTTGGCTTTAAGTCAATAAGTCTCATGATAAATACTTGCTCATGAGGATAATAGTCTCATGAGAAATACTATATTATACAAAGCTATAACATTATACAAGCAACTCTCAAAGTATAACTATTGTCTTTTTATTATTACTAAATTGAATACAATGTGAGAAATAATACTCACTTTCCTGACTGGTTGCAGTCAAATGCTCCATCAGGTCGCAGCCGAACACTTTCTCTTTATTCCCACATTTTCTTCGTCCTCTCTTCATTATGCACGGCTTCAACCACCACTCTTACATCCAGATGTATGTGTAAGTGTGTGTGACTGTATGTGTGTATGTGTTTGTGGGTTTGCTGTTGTGCTTTTAATGATGACACCTTAATCACTCATGGCAATTGCCGTGTGTTGGAATATGTGTTGTTCTTGTACCTGAGTATTAATTAATTAACTGTTTCTGAACTGATCAGACAGTTATGCTTCTGCTACATTCTGTATCACTGCACAGCAAATCTCGGCTGTCACGCATATCTGGTTTTATTGTAAGAATGTCAGTTGCCCCGGAGCTGAATGCTTGTGGTCTGTACAAAACAAACAAGACAGGAAATATGTTAAGAGTATTGAAACAACTGAAAGTGAAAAAAACAACGTATGTACACCACATATGTGTACAGGTGTAACAACCAGGCTATTTTAATTAAATATTTACAATAGATATATATAGATTACTAAAAGTATAAACCCTCGTGTTCAAATGGCAGGTTTCTTGATGTAAAAAAAAATTAAAATCTATATAAATCTTATAAAATAACTCCTTTACCCTCAGTGTCAAATTGCAACTTTTTTATGGCAGAAAATAAGTTTAAAAATCTAGATGCATAAGTGTGCACACCCCTAAACTAATACTTTGCTGAAGCAACTTTTTTTTCTTTTTTTTTAAACCACTCATCAGCATGGCACATATGGACTGGTAAAATGTACCCACTTAAATGATACAAATATTTGGATTCTAATCTGGGCTCTGGCTAATGCCATTCAAGAAATATTATTCTTTTGGTTAAGCCTGTCTTGTGTTGATTTTGATGCATGCTTTGAGACACTGTCGTGAATCGTGAATTTCCTTTTCATCTTCCGTTTACCAGTAGATGCCTGAAGGTCTTGCACAACACTCATCTGCTTTTTGTAGCTATACATGATTTTCCCCACCTAAGCTGCCACCACCATGATTCACCATGTGGAGTTTGTATTTTTGGTAATAATTATACTGTTATATTTTTTGTAATCTCTTTTACAAGACCATAACACTTTTTCTCACACAGGTTTGAGGTGATTTATTTGAGCTCAGTTGTTTATTTGTTTGGTTTTTTGTAAGAAAATGCTTTCTTCAAAGATGTTTGTCATAATCTGTATTTCTGAGATATATCTGCAGCACAATAAATGTTGCTATAGCTCTCTTAGCACCCTCCCTGGTGTTTCAGGGACATCCTGTTCCTGGTGATGTCACAGTGGTGCTCCATTTTCTTTATTACTTGATGATGATCTTTATGGTTTCCAATGGTACATCTAAAATTTTGGGAAATTCTTTTATACCCCTGTCCAGATTGATACCTTTGAACACATGATATACCATACATGCTCTTTGTGGGCAATAACTTTAACAGATGGATAAAACTGGCAAAATCTTACAGCAACAGCTGATCTTTTTTTGTTGTTGATCAGAACGGCTTCATTGATGACAGCTGCATGATAATTACTTTTAAACATGACATTGAATGTGATTGGTTCATTCTGAGCACAGTTACATTCCCAGGTATAAAAGGCTGTGCACACTTATAAAACCAGGTTATTATAACCTTTTCACCATTTTTAGCTTTTAGCGTTTCTGTTATTCAGTATCTAATGTAAAATAGTTGGTAAAAGTTTTTTATTTATTTTATTTATTTGATGTATTCTGTATTTTCATTTGCAGATTTATTTGATGCTATTTTTGTTCACATAGGTGTGTATAGACATTATATATCTAATTTACTTTTTATGGCTCTTTTTTAAATTGTATTTTATTTATTTTACCACAAATATGCACACAATTGTTTACAGACTGCAAGTGTAAAATACAAACTCCAGCTTCACAAACCTTTCCTTCTTTCTTTAGTGACAAGCTTTTGCCCAGAAAGTCAATATATGCACAAAACCACAGCAAAATGCAAGCTAACAAACCAACAAATTTTCTTGTTTTCATTATAACACACGTTTGCATCTAAATAGACTTAAATAGCATCGTAATGCTTAATTTTACTATAAGCCACTGTTGCATCTAAATAAAAACCCTTGATCTCCTGTTACCTATACTAATATTCTCACACAACAACCTATCGAAATCTTCACATTCAGTAATCTGGAGCTGTCATTTCTTTAGAAATGTAACCACAGTCATGCTTTCTTAGTCTGAGGACCACGGATAAGCATGTGGTGCTACTGTCTCCTACTTCCTATTCATGTTGTGCGAGATTTAAGTGTTATCAAAGCCACACCCTCACATTGTGTCTTACTTTTACTATCTGTTTATTGCAAAACATCAGGAGAAACTATAATCTTTTTAAAAAATTGCCCATATCCTACAAGTCATTCGCTGACTAGGTTCTCTAGTTTTTTTCTCGATAATTTTTTGTCATCGGACACAGTCATTTTAGCTGTCTCTCTCTTTCTGTGGTGCTGTGCACGGAAATGAACAACCTCAATGTAAGGCCTGCCTCTCCCTCTGCATCAGGCATATAGTGTCGATCAACAACGATCAAATCTCTCTATACTACATTGCGCTTGATGTAAAAGAAACCCTCAGCAGATAAGCCCACAACATCATCGATAACAACAGGGCAAAGTTGGTTTTAAAAAGCAGCGGCTAAATAAGAAAAAAGACTTAACTTAACCGTCCTTACCTTTTTCGCTCCACCGGCACAAGAAGCAGCCCCAGAAAGCATCTGTGACGCAAGAAACCACCAAACTTCCCTTAGTGACTTCCTGACTTCTTAGTCTCTCTTTAGATGTAATTCTCCATTTTAATCCTCCACATACATCTTATATTCATCTGCATATATAACTTTATAAATGTGCAGCACATCTGCTTCTATATTCCCCTTTCTCTCTTTAATGTAAAAAGCTATAACACTGTGCCACATGAACTAAAAATGATAAATTACACCCATAGCTGTGTATAACAGCCATGTTAGATTGAAAGGATGTCATTTTGTTTATGTTTATTTGTCTGTAGATGTCTATTACTTTGCAAACCAGACAGCACAATACTCTTCATGTCTTTATCAACATCTTTGTGGCCACAAAATAGTGTTACTTTCCATTGGTTTTTTTGGTTTATAAAGCAATATATAATATTTAAATGCACCAATAAGATTCTGTTTAAGAGCTCATGCCCAACTTCTTCACTTTCAACCAACCTTGACATACAAAAGTAAATTATAGAGCATTTCCAAAGTCATGATATATGATCTGATGCAGTAGATAGTGTTGTTGTAATGCCTCACAGCTACAGGATCTCTGGATCTGTGCATTGTGTACTCTTTGTGTGTATGTTTTATGTCCATGTGATGTTCCTCTTGGTTTCCCTGCTGTTCGTGTGTATGCCTGTAGGTGATTTGACAACACTTAGTTGGACCTAGGTGTTAATGAGTGAGTGCATAGATGTCTTAGACACAGTCTTAGGCCTGTGATGGGCCTCATTGCCCAGTGTCCTTAGAAAAGTCCCAGGTTCCAATGCGACCCTGACTAAGATCAAGTGCTTGTGCTGCTTCTGCTGCTGCTGATGTGACACCTTTCTGATGTTCCTTAGGGTTCCTTCCTAAGGACTTTGGGTCCGTAAGACTTGGAATATAAACCGAACAATATTATTTTTCGGTCTTTTGGAAGTCAAGACCGCTGGATCATAATCAAAGTTGGGTCTGGGGAGCCAAAAGTAAAATGTCCTCTCTTTTATGATAAACCAGTTGTTTTCATCAGACTAATATTTATTAAATATATATAAGGCTTTGTGATGTGAAGGAGTAAAGATGAATTTATTTTTCTATTTTGAGAATTTTATTCGTGTTATTGTTATCATTTACAGTCTATGAGACGTTATAACACTCCAGTTAGTGCTTTATAAGCAGCACCCGGACTCCATGAACCACGTTGCATGTTTACGGTAGTGACGTAAGGACACAACCGGAAGTTGAAACCCTGCGTACGTTGGAAGCCAGTGTTCACAGTGATATGTTAGGATTTGTGTGTATTTCAAGAAGAGTGAACATATTAGTGTGAAATTATATATACTTTTTTTTAAAAGAATGGCCCAGTACACATTCCAGGAGCAGCTGCTGTCCGTTATGGAGATTGTGGCCAAAGCGGCTACGGAGGAAATTAACCGGCGAGTGGCCGACAGTTGTGCGGTGATCCGCATCGAGCTTTCCCGCAGCCAGAGGGACATTGACGGCCTGAAACGGAAATGCCAGGTGATGGAGAACGAACTGAGGAAGGTACGAGGAAGAGCGAGGAGAAAAGGTACTGCACCATTTATCTCGTTCACCATTAAGTTTCAACCTTCCTGTACAGAGACCTTCTTACTCTCGAATGCTTACACATTTAAAGGGAAAGTCCACTCATAAAACACTCCAATTTGTCCAGGTAGGAGTTGTGACGTCATACGTGTGACATGAATGTCCTGGACAAATATATTTACGTTACAGAACTGTTATTATTAAGTATTATATATAGGTTTATGACTGCTTTTTTTTTTTAAAGATAAGGATCAGCTGTCCAAGACTATAAATATAATTGACCATTTTTCATGTGTTTCTAGATAAAATTGAATAGGTCCAAGTTTGAGATTATGATGATTTATGATGAAACTGATTATATCCTCATTAATGGTTTCTCATTAAAAGAGACTGGAAGGTATTTGGGTATTTATTTGACAAAAATGTTGCTGATAGACAACATCTTAATGTTTCTGGTAGCGTACAAAAATGAAAGCATTTTAAACCTTTGTCTTCAAAGAGATCTTTCCCTTTATGGGAGGGTTCTTTTGTCCAAAGCAGAAGGTTTATCTCATTTTGTATATCCTTCTTTTTCTCTCTTTTTTAGTAACCCTACCGCTAATGAAAACAAAATCTCACTTTATAAGGAAGAATAAACCGCACAAGCTTATGAAAACTGTCCTGGTGAATATTCGAACAGAGGGTGACCCCAACCCATGTTTATTTTTTTTATATATCAAATCACATTTTTACAAAAATTGGTGGTTTATATTAAAATGCAATTATTTACCTAATAGATTAACAGTTGCACTGTCGGCATTTCATCAGCAGGTTCTTCTTTCTTTTGTTCTTCATTTTAAAAATTTTTTCCCACATAAATGCTTTTTATTGAAAAAGATTATACTATAATATTTAGAAGTAAATAAAGTTTTCTTTCTAAATGGTTTAACTGGAATATTATTGTTTTTTCTCTATTTTCTTATAAAAAAATGTAATTTTTTGTCTTACAAACAATTTGTCTATTTATGATTTCGAAAATATAATGCTGTGCTAAAAGCGATTCCGTCAGGTCTGATTCAACTTGTAAAATCCCATTACATTACATTTTCTTATTCCTAAATAAAAATCATTTACATTTGAACACTGTCTGACATTAATGAATCACAGTCATATCGTGAAGTCTTCCTTTATCCCACACATTTTGACACTAACCCATGAGTTCATATCAATAAGGAATTGAAATTAGTGGTGACATCGGTACAAATATTAGGCTCAGTGCACCTGAAAGCTTTGCTCGGTTCAGCTCGGCTGAATTGGATCCAAGTGATGATAAACACACTGGTGGCATTAGTGTGAATGTTGAAGTTGATCTATCAGATGCAGGATGTACAGATGAGGGAAGTGGAGAAAGAAAAAGAAAGAAAGGTGCTTTACACCTGTCACATGCACTTTACAGAACAGTGACATTTGAAAGGCATTCACATATCCCAGCGATGTTTGAAATCTGGGGTTAAAGCGCAGGGTCGGCCATGTTACAGCGCCCCTGGGGCACAGGGGGTTAAGGGCCTTGCTCAAGGACCCCAGAGTGGCAGTTTGGTGATACCACTAACAAAGTCAAAATAGGCAGAAAAAAATAAACAAAATCATAAACTAAACCTTTCATGCAGTTGAGCATGACATGTGGAATATGTTAAATATTGATATATAAGATGTTTAGGTTGGATTTTTAATCCAATTCAAATAACCATTTCATTCATTTTTCTGAAATAATGTTTTTTCCTTTTTATATTCAGTGTTCATCTGCAGCTCCTCTGAGAAGATACCTTTCCAGAGTGTGTGTGCCAGAAACACGAGTGAAAATGCATGCGGAGCTGAAACGCCTGTCCTTCCAGCACAGGAGGATCCTGAAGCGTCTACACGACACGTCCACCAGGTCTGAAAAATACGTTGGGTTTTTTTTGTGGGGGGGGATTTAAACCCCATATGTTAATTATTTTGAATGTCTGCACTTAACATCAATTGACTTTTATAACATGGTTAATGATATCAATTATTTGTTGTATCACTTGTAGCCCTGGCAAAGAAATACATGGTTTTGAAACATGTTTTTTTTTGCTCTTTGCTGTAGAGTATCCAGATACTGGAGGACAGATCTACAACAACGGCCATTAAAGAGGAAGGAAATGAAAATGATTCATGGATGAGGGAAGAGGGTAAGAGAATAGGAACAGCTTTATACACTCAATGGCCACTTAAATGAAAAAAAATGAAAAAAAGTTCAAATCCCAGTTCATTTTTTTTTTTTTTTTTTGAGCAAGGTTTTCAACGTCATAACTTTTTAGCTATATGATTGGATTGAATTCTGCCTAGGGTTGCAAAGGGGTGGACAATTTCAATGAAATATTCCAAGTTGGAAACTTACCATGAATCTTTGGGAATTTATGGAAATTTAAGTTAGGTCATAAGATGACATGCATGCAAACAAAAAATCCACCCTGCACTAAAGTGTGCTTTGTGAATGTGATTGATAAATGTACAGTGTAGAAATTCAACTAAAATTGCATAAAATTCTGTTGTTTTAACCGAGATTATCCTGTAAGAGTTTTTCCCTGTTTTAGACTAATCTGCAATGATGCTAATTCCCAGATTATTCCCATTAATTCATTCAGTCTTCTGATTCTTCCTCATTTGTATTGTACTATAAATAATTATTTTTATTGTGCCTCTTCAAGCTGCAGTACAATTTCCTTATGGGTGTCACAGCAACACACACCAGCACCCAGCACAGGACATAAACGTGGAACAAAACCGATATAGCGAAGACCTGGAGGGACAGAGGACACACCTCACACGCATCGGTTCTCCAGTTACAAGCAACGAGGAGCATCCGAGCCGCCTAAGACTTCAGGTAAAAACTGAAAAGGAGGAAGACGAAGAGAAGGAAGTAGCGGAAGTCATCGTGGTCGAGGGGTCTGAGCGAAGGAGAGAAGAACCGAATCACCCGGAATTTGCGTATAACAACAACAACAACAGTGACGACGCCCAAAGAACGGACAAGTCCTTCGCGTCCACTCATCTTTCAAGCGACCTTCCGGTCTTCCCCCAGCCTGTAGAAGCGGCCATGGAACAATCCGGAAACGACGGCAAAACTATCCAAAACGAGCAGATGGAGATGTATGGTGTCGGACAGGTTGGTGTCCATGAGCAAGCACAGTCAGTTTGGTGCAGGGAGAGAGCACACGAGGCAGATCATATGGGACAAAGACAGAGGCATGATGGCTCGAGCGCACATCATCAGCACAGGACTTTATCCAGACACAGTGGAGTCGGAACTGGACCGGGCATGGGATCTAACGTACCCCAGCAGGCGTTTTTGGGAAGAGGCCGCGGAGGAAACAGACGTTTCCGCGCTCAGTGGGTAACGAGTGTGGACGGAGAGCGGCGCTTCCGATGCTCTTTCTGTGAGCGGACGTTTGTGCGCTTCGGCCAGCTGAAGGAACACATGCGCAGCCATACAGGCGAAAGGCCGTACTCGTGCAGCCAGTGCGGCCGCAGCTTCACCAAACAGGGCAATCTGATCCGGCACGCCGTGGTGCACAGTGGAGAGAAACCGTACCAGTGCAGCCTGTGTGGGAAATGTTTTACTCAGCGCTCCAGCTTGAAGTCCCATCAAAAAACACACACACCGGACAGAGACACTGTTCTGCAAGGATTAGCGGTGCGTCAGCTGGTCAGAGAGCAACACAACAGCCTGGCTGTCACGCAAACCAGGGGTTATGTATAGCAACACCCACAAATTTCATTATAACCAGGATGGACATGCCGATAAGCACATTCACACATACGCCATGTTTGCGCCATGCTAACATTGGCTAGGAATTTTCTTACTCAAGGACAGACGTCTTCTAAAAGTAATTCTTTTTGGAGATGGACTACTGAAAGTTTGAAAATCATGACGTATAGCTAATCTAACATTAAAAACAACATTAGCTAGGTTATTGTGTCCTAACAGGCCATGCAGGTCAGAGTTCAGTCCGTTGTTGGCATTCATCATTCTTGTTTTTACCCCCAATACTTTCCCAATGCTTTGATTCATCGTATTCGTTTTGCACCAGACTCGTCCTGTTAGCAGTGCACGTTTGACTTCTGTTATCACGACATTCCACGTGGGACACGCTCGTGAATTAAAGCTAGTCTGTTAATCCGGACATCGCCTGGCTGTGGTTTATCTGCAGCTCTTTCACGCTAAACAATACTCTGAAGTAATCGGCATGTCTTCTAGAAATCCTTTCTGACACTGCGTTTTGTGTTGTGCAAAAACGACAATATTGTGGAACATGATTTCTCATTACACCACTACAGTGATCTAAGACTTGCTCGCTCACACACGTTGGCTGTATATCAGTTGTGTTTTTTGTAGTGTACTGATTGAAGACAATGTCATAAAATCGTATTGTCATGGTCATCCAGTTCCACCAAATACAATATTTTCTGATGGTTGGTGCAACCCTGTGTCCTGTCCTCTCATGTCCTTCATGGTGTGTGTTGTAGTTTGCATTGGGACTCTGAGGTACCTGTTATTAATTAATTATCTCTAGGTAGATTTATATACTTATTTTAAGTGTGGTTAAGCATTTTTTATAGTTTTCTTCTTTGTTTTTATTTTTTTGTTGTTTTTAAGGATTTTACTCGCTTTGTTTCTTTTAACAGGCCAAAGATCATCCACAAGGGGGCGCCCTCAAACGACTAATGGATTTCTGGTTTGAAGAACCAAAATAAATAAGAGTATATTCGCACTTGCACACATGAAGTAATGTCTGAAACGCAACATACGCAAACCTTGTTAACCATTACAAGGCTACATGACGTTTTTTTTTTTTTTTTTTTTTACTTTTACTGAAAACAACCTGTAACATCATAATACAAAATACATTGTAAACACAATATTAGGCAGTTGGTCATAATGTTATGCCTGATCAGTGACCACTGATGCACAGTGAAATTCTTTCCTCACATATCCCAGATTGTAAGGAAGAGCACAAAGTCAACCATGATATGGCACCCCAGAGCAGAGAGGGTTGGCATTGATGGGGCTTAAATTCCTGACCTTCCTATCAGTAACCCAGAATATTAACTGTTTAACCACCACTGGTACTGCCCTTAACCTTTAAGCCACCACTGGAACAGTGTTAGTACTGTATTACAATATATAAAAAAAATCACAATATAATAAATATCAAATTAAATATAAAGGATTTGTTCCCTTCAGGTTTTGATTATGATTATAATACCAACACATAATCACAATGCACGATCAACACCTTTGATTTATTTCTCTAATAATATTATTTGAAAGACTGACACAGAAAAAAATCCAAAAAACTGCAGGCCACAGATTTACTGAAGGCAATGAATAAGTACAGAATGTGACACTGACTTGGCGTTCTCTATACAAGATCTCTGATAAGAGATGACTGATGGCTACATGACAAGCACTAAAATCTGAGGAAATAAATTGAATTATTTGCTTTCATACCAGTGACAAGGATGTGACCTGTGATGTAATGTTATCTTTAACCACATTCACATCGCAAGATGAGATTTCAGATGGGGACACCTGTACCCATTATTGTGAACAAATTTGTGTTCCAATTCCACTAAAGATAAAACCGGCGAGTTGGTGAGAACTTCGCTTTGTTTGAAAGGGCTGTAGGGCCTCCCGCATAATGAACAGCAACAAAAAATGAGCAAACGGGTAACACAGCATTCTTTTTTTCTGGAGCTTGACCATCAATCTGTCACCTGTTCACGATCATGGCTTGATGCACACCTTTTGCTCTTTGTGGAAACAGGAAAGGTGTGAGAGAAAACTAGAGCTGATAAGGAGCCAGTGGTGATGTGCACGTATGAGGTGAAAATCATGATGAAGTGGCTACAGGTCTAATAGATGGAGGTGGGCCTTAAATAAAAAATACAAAATCATGATTAGACAGATATTACTCATAGGGAATACAACTGTCAGGGGACAAATCAGCATTAGCTCACCAGCTTATAACACAATGAATGGTTGCCATTGTTCCATTTACCAAGCACTGATCACCATAGTTTCTACTGTCTCATCCCTAAACATCAATGATCATAATAGTTTCCAATAAATAGTCACTGATCACCGTATTTCTCCATGACTAATGATGAAACATTGTTGCTAAGGACTCATCACTAATCATGATCAATGTAGGTCCCAAAGACTATTTACTATACATAATTGATCATTATAGTTCCCAGTGACTAATCACTGATCACCAATGTTTCCAATGACTGATTAATTATCACCATTGTTCCCAGTAACTTGTCAGTGATCACAGTTCTCTTTCAATCACTAATCCCACTTGTTCAAAATGACTAACCACTGATCAATATGGTTTCCAGTAACTAATCACTGGTCCCCAACTGTTCTTATACAATGACTAATCATTGATTACCATAGTTTCCAATGACATCTATGATCACGGATCTCCGTTGTTTTAAATGACTAATACCTGATCACCATTGTCCTTTCCCAGTGACTGATCATCGATCTCTATTGTTCTTATCCAATGACGATTCGGTGATTACCCTAGTTTCCCATGACTAATCTCTGATCACTGTTCTTTCCTAATAATTAATCACCAATCACCATTGTTCTAAATGTCTAATCACCAATCACCATTGTTCTAAATGTCTAATCACCAATCATCATTGTTCTAAATGTCTAATCACCGATCACAATTGTTCTAAATGTCTAATCACCGATCACAATTGTTCTAAATGTCTAATCACCAATCACCATTGTTCTAAACGTCTAATCACCAATCACAATTGTTCTAAATGTCTAATCACCAATAACTATTGTTCTTTCATAATGACTAATCCTTGATCCCCATCTTTCCCAACTACTGATCACTGTTGTTCCCAATGACTATTACTTATTAGTAGTTCTAATAAATAGTCACTGATGACTAATCACTTAAGTACTCATACAAAAAAGTTTAATTGTGTTGTTCACATGAATATGACGTCATGCCCCGAATAGAAAAGTCCCCAGACCACGTCGGGCCCAGACATGCATGATGCTTATGACTGTATAATTTTACATCTGTGTTTGTATTGTGTTTAAATGATCGGTTATTCTTTCAATCGTCTCATCTTTATTCGTCTTTCATCACCTTTTATTTCAGTATTTACGGTAAGCTGTATATAAACCGGAAGTAGACAGTCGCGCTGCTGTAGAGATTGAGAGAGGGGGGTGGAGTCACTTGATTGTTGTTCCTGTATTAATATTCTATAATTAAAGGCTCGGAACTGAGGTTCGGGTGTATGAGAGGCTGCAGAACCGAAAAGGGACGATGCTGTCGGAGGAAACCAGTGGCAGCGTTTCATTCCACAGCCGGCTGGCGTCGGTCATGGCCGTGCTGGCACAGTCTGCTGTGGCCGAAGTCAGCAAGCTGTACGATGACGGACTGCTGGTGCTGCGCCTGGAGGTGTGCCGCAAAGACTCCGAGATCGAGGCGCTGAAGAGGAAACTGGAGACGCTCGAAAACGAGTTGCGGTTGGTCAAAGAGTCTCAGCGCTCAGAGACCTCCAACCTGCCCCTCCACCTGCCCCCCAGCCTGCCTCCTACTCCCTGTTCACACAGGCAAGGTAAAACCTGAGTATCCCTCCATACACACTGCAACTATACCAGTAATATACCATATTAATTCAATGATGTTAAATCACTGCATCACAGGAAACTATTCACTAATGCAAGAACATCAAGAAACAGAAGGAAACTAAAAAGAAAAGTGGAATCATCCATGACGACTTTTTATTTAGTCAAGAAAAGCAAAATAGAATAACCTTTCATTCACCATCATCCAAGTCAGGCTTCTTGTGGATACGAAACCTATCCTCAGGAATAAAACTTATAGTTCCAGTTCATCATCACACTTTTTAGCATTACCAATCTACCTGAATGTTTTGGGAGGTGAGAAGGAAAGTAGCAATTCGGATAATGCAATACGTTAATAGTCACAACGTGCACAGCATTACGAGTTGAAAACCTTCAGACAAACTAATCTTTCCATCTTCCTCTTATTTTCACACCCGCCAGACCGTGTAGAACGAGCCGCGCAGACGAACGAGCATCTTTCTTGGAAATGTCAACCCGCCACCGACGCGTTCGACAGAAAGGAAAACAATCCTGCTGAGGAAATGCGTTCACAGGAGATTCTTCGAAAGGAATCCGCCCCCTCTTTGACAGAGCCACGAGCATCCATGGAGGATCTGAACCAGCCACAATTGTGTGAGGAAGAATTTGGACCAGAGTTTGAGGAAAAGACAGAGCAGGAGAAACAGGAGGTTACTGTAGACGAGGGCAACGTAGAGTGTGTTGTGATCGAGGACAGAGAAACGCAGCCGTGGCCTTCTATAGAGAACGGAGAAGAAAATGCAGAGGAACCGGAGTGCTCGATTGTAACGGAGCAAGACGGACATTTGCTGATCTCGTCCGTATGGAGTGTCGGTGGTACATCCATTCCTGTGGGTGATGTTACTATGATAGACAGAGTCAGTGTGGAAGAAGTGAGACAGCAGAGGATGCAGCAGGAGCAGTCCAGGAGCGAAGACGGATTAACAGACCTGAACCCGTTGCGACAGTTACAGCACGGAACAAACGCAGAGGTCCAGCCCAGGCTCTTGCTCCAATCACAAACTCAAGAGCACGTCACACCCTTAAACAGCAGCACGAACCAAATGCAGGGCCACGAAGATTTCTCGCTAAATAACATCTCTATAGCCAGGTTCCCTCCGACCAGAAAGCCATTGAGAGAGAAATGGTTCATGTGTTCGTTCTGTGGGAAAAGCTTCGACCGCATCAGCCATCTTCAGATGCACCACAGGACTCACACTGGAGAGAAACCGTTCCACTGTGCCATGTGCGGGAAGAGTTTCTCTCAGCAAAGTAACTTACGCACACATCAGAAAACGCACAAAGACCTCAGGACACCAAGTAAAACGTTTTGAAAACTAGAATGTTTGTGTTTCTTTTGCTCATTTTATTACTACAATAAACAAAAAGTTGGGAACACGTAACACTTTTTTTTTTGACAAAAAAAAGAAAATAGCACAAAAATTCTAGAACAGGTATTAATTGTATGCTGATTTTACCATATTAAACATATACAACGAATACAACACAAATGCACTGGTGAACTTCTAGATTTTATAAGGCATTTAAAAAAAAAAGCAGCCAGTTACAAAACTAGGTTGGAGAGTTCAAACAAATGGTATATGCAGTATGGACAGGGAATGAAAAGCAGAATACGCCAAGGTAATAAGGGGGTTTGTTGCTCTGTACAAGTTAATGTTAATGCCACAAGAGATGACCATTTTGGCTAAACATTTCAAGAGTCACTCGTGAAACAGGAGGATATTCGTTTGGCAGCACAAGCTGCTATTCCACAAAGGTCTTTTTTTCCCAGCATTCATTTAAACTCCTGCTTCCTTCAGGGTCTCTTGTCCTTTTATTGAGCTTTCAATCTCTCTGTGGAGCTCTGATTCACTGCATGATGTGGCCTGCTCTGAAGATTACATCAGTACAAACAGAGAATGGCCGCTGCTTCCCACAGACGTTAAAGTTCACGAAGTCTAGATAGACTCGTCATTCGTTCAAGCTTGCGGACGCCGTTAATTCACAGTAACTTGATTGAAGAGCTTCTTGAAGCTTAGTAACCTGTTTCATTCTCCATGAACTTTTCAAAGCAAACATGCAATTAAAACAAGTCAAAGTCTCAGTCTCATCAAAACACTGAGGGGAAGAAAAAAAAAAAAAGAATGGTCCTGAAGTCACCGTTGAGATCACACCTACAAGTTATCTGCTGTTTTTTGTTTGTTTTTTCTTTTTTTGGATCAGCATTTGGTATGATGGTAATGTCACAATCGATAAGTTTACAAATGCACTATAAATTGTGGAAAAAGTATCAAGTAATTCACTAAGGAACTCCAACACTAGTTCTGCTTAATCAGTGCTAGTTCATATTTAGTTTTATATTCAGTTCAAGCTTTTAAAAGTGTTGGTCTGCACAAATTTGTCAATGTCTCCACATCTGGACTTTTAGCCTGCTTGTAGTTAATCCGTGAGAAGCTTGTGTGTAGAGTAGAATACCGTGGTGACCATTGGTCTTGATGTGTCTACCCTGCTTATGGTATTAAGACGTGCTCCAGTGAGTGTAGAAGAAGTTGGTCAGATGAAGCAGTAAGCAGGATGAGCTGCACTGGACACAAATCTCATAACTGGTGTTCTGAAAAGGTCACAGAAATGACATGGTGCAGAAACACTTCCTCCTCATTATATGACCTGGGAATGTGGGTGAAGTAGTATAGAATTTGGGTGGGGTTTTGGCCTGAGGAAACCATTGCTGTAATGGAAGTGGTTCTGGAGTGCTTCTGAAAGCTGATGCGAGCCTGAGGTGCAGTCTCCCTCCTCACCCTCCGGCATGCCTTCTCTCTGTCCCCATAAGTCTTTTTCTGTCCCTCCGTCTCTTGAAGTGCCTGAGCAAACAGACAAAGGTGGAGGAGTCTGGTCCCTGCAAAAATCTACATCCTAAGTGAGGGAAAGAGTAGATCCAATTAGTCCAGCAAAGCCCCAAACAATTAATTTTTTTAATTAATTTTTACTAGCTGGAAGCAGTAGTTGAGCACAAAAAATTTTTTTTTTATAACTGCATTAATATATTGCTTCAAGAAGTAAAATACTGTATATACAGAATTTGAGTTTACCCACAACTAAATCATTAAAGGAACTGCCAACTAAGCCATTTCTCCTTCCTAACCAAACACCTCCATTATCTGCTCTAACAAAGAATGTTGTCGTCGTCATCTTTCTGCTTCTCCCATAAGGTGTCGCCACAACGGATCATCCGTCTCCATACCTGTTCCTGTCCTCTACGTCTGCCTCTTTCAAACAACCTCCTGCATGTCTTCCCTCACCACATCTATAAACCTTCTCCTTGGTCTTCCTCTTTTCCTCCTTCCTGGTGGCTCCATCCTCGGCATTCTCCTACCAATATACCTCATGTCCCTCCTCTGCATGTCCATACCATCTCAATCTCCCCTCCCTCACCTTTTTCCAAAACGTCCTAATCCTGTCCATTGTTGTCACTCCCAATGAAAACCTCAACATCTTCAGCTCTGCTACCTCCAGCTCCACCTCCTGTCTTTTACTGAATGCCACTGTCTCTAAACCATACAACATCGCAGGTCTCACCACAGTCCTTTAAACTTTCCCTTTCACTCTTGCAGAGACCCTTCTATCACAAATCACTCCTGCCACCCACTCCACCCTGCCTGCACTCTAACACACTCTCCATTACTTTGCACTGTTGACCTCAGGTACCTGAACCTCTCATTCACACACACGTACTCTGTCTTACTCCTACTGACTTTCATTCCTCTTCTTTCCAGCGTGTCCCTCCACCTCTCCAGGCTCTTCTCAACCTGCTCCCTACTTTCACCACAAATCACAATATCATCCGCAAACATCATAGTCCACGGAGACTCCTGTCTGACCTCGTCTGTTAACCTGTCCATCACCACTGCAAACAGGAAAGGGCTCAGAGCCGATCCTTGAACCAGTCTGTCGTTCCTACTGCACACTTTACTGCTGTCACACTGTCCTCATACATGTCCTGCACCACCCTCACATACTTCTGACACACCTGACTTCCTTATACAATACCACAACTTCTCAACATTTTCAAAGTTTGATCTAACAAAGCATGTACACTTGATAAATGATCAAGTATTTAATCAAATTATTACATGAGACATTTTGGTTAGACAAAAAAATAAATAAATAAATGTCATGAATAAAACATGCAGAAACTCTGCTATAACAGCAGCTCCCAATGGGTTTCTTGTACCATAGTGATTTGCCAACTTTCCCAATTTCAACTTATTATTGAGCACTAGCATACATTTAATCTTTTGTAGAAATATTTAAGGTTATGTCCATGATACAGGTTATATTAGCAAATTGTCTTTTCCCCTCTCTTCCTCAAAGTTAACAAGAATAAACAAACAGCTCGTCATTCAACCAAGAAATAACTATGTCCTGACTGATTCTTACAAATAACTTTAACCTGTGTGAAAGGAGTCTGTGGTTTAACATCAACATGAATGCCTCACAATATCAAGGACTACACTTTGTTTAATTAATTTTTAACCAATTTATTAGCATTAAAAAGAAGTCCCTGCATATGATTTGTTACTATAGATATTAGGACTGTAAAAATTCGAGGCAAATTATTTGTGTTTGTGTACATCATGTTTCCCCACCGACCATTATTATTCATGCACCATTCGCATTCTGGAAATAAAGTCGCATTTGCGAGTAAAAAAGTCGGAATTAGGCAAAATTCCTTTTTTTTTTTATATGCCGAAAACAGGCTTCCATAGATTTAGGCCAAATTTTGGGATTATGTTAAAATATAAAACAAAGAAAACACCTCACAGTGCTCATCTAAACTACAGCCAGTACTACTCTAGGAGCTTCTGTTACAGAAAAGTAATCCACACATTCAAATTATACAACACTTTGGTATAAATGGCATTAACACATTCATACATTTACATATGTACATGAAGCCTCACCAAAGTCATATTACTGTTCTTTATAAAGCTTGCCACTCTCTGAGCACGGTCCTGTTTCTCCACCTCGGACTCTTTCCTCCTCATGCTCGCTCGCTCTGCGTGGTAAGACGGGTAGATGGCTGGACGGCCGAGGCTGTCATAGTCGACTTCTTTGTACCCATCTCTCCGCTCACATATGATAGAATTCTCCTGATGAGCACGGACTTACAGTCAGAATCACATCATAACTTGCTCGGTTTCACTTTTGCACCATGAGATTACTGCATATCACCCACTACATAATACACCATCCCAAAATGACGTCAATATGCAACTATAAGACTCGTACGTGACACAAAATATATAAACAATATATTAAACAATTACAGGAACCTTGGATGTTGCGATAATTTGCTACAGTACCTCTAGTGAAAAGACACTGGATTTTATAGGAGAGTCCATCCCGATTAGTGTGGATTCTTCAGTCTACAAGAACAAACAAGGTGAGATGACATAAGAACTTACGTTAGAATGCGTATACAACCACATTCGAACATTCAGTTTGAGCCTTGAGGCATTTTATTACTCTTTGCCGCGCTCGTGCGTAGAGGCTCATGTTTCAGTTTTTGAGCCCAACCAGCCAATCCACATTCTTGCTTCAACAACCTTTGGCACAATCTGTGTGTGGTTTTTAACACTGCCCTTGATGACCTGGTTCATGCATGTCTATAGATGGAAGTGAGTCAAAAGCTAATAAAACACTTATCAGTCTAAGGAGAAAAACACTATTCATTTAAAGCAATTAAATCCTTTCGCCATGTTACCCAGACACTAAAAGGTTTTCATTTGCAAACAATGCAAGCTTTGTTTGCTAAAGCAGGAACTTGTCCATTATCACACCCCAGGTGTCTGCATTCAAGTTGTATTTATAGCAATAATGCCTCCATGTTCACATGTATCATCAACAAATACAGACTTTTTGTCTATTGAAAAAGGTTCCATGAGCACAAGCTTAAATCATGGTCAAACTAGATGAAAACTGAGGAAAAAAAAGAAAAGAAAAAACCCTGCACAATATACACCAGGCTTGCTAGCTTGATAACTAATGTTGGTAAAGAAAAGATATGATGGGTGTGGCTACTGTTGAACAAATTGCTGATAATTTGATCATGTAAACTGAGTCTCAGATTGTAGAACCCAATTTGTCTCTTCCTGTGACAAAATCCTGGTTATGATATTGTTAATCAGAAAATTTAAAGAAAATTCAGATATTAATATCCCATTTGTGACAATGTGACAAATGCAAGCTGGATTGCTAGTAGTTGGCTATATACCAATTTAATTTAGGTTTTTAAACAGGTTTGGTGAGAAAAATGCAGGTTTATTCAAAGCAAATCAAAACTCAGATACTGAACTTGCAACTAATAAAAGAAAATAATTAAAATCCAAAAATGTTAGACAGCAGTACCTGTATCCTGGGGTCAGTACTGACTGAGTTAAGTCTCCTCATAGAGGTCTGTCTAGAAAGGTTATTGATCTCATCCCTAAAAGAAAAACAGTAAGAAAAAAGATGTAAATTGGAAATTGTAGAGACAATGGTATTCTATAGTATCCAGTGTTTGCTAGATTTTTATTATTTATGGGTTTGCTTAAAAACGATGGCAGACTCACTTCTTTTCACTGAGCTCCCTTTTAAGTTTCCTGGTCCTGCGTTTATGATGACAGGTAACCATTAAGATGATAATTGTCATGACAACTATTACTGCCCCAGCAGCTCCACCCACTATGATCAGAAGGAGGTTGTTGAAAGAGGCCTCGAGCCGGGACGCTTCATTAACTGTTTGAAATGACGGGAAGAAAAAAGTTGAATTAATTTTTTTCTACCAAATGGGGGCGGTGTGCGAACATGAAAGCCTAATAAATGGCTGTCAGGTGATAAAACATTATCTCTATATATTTTACAGAACTTTAAAAGCGGTGAGCCATTGCTTGCTATAAGAAAGCTAATAAGAATTTTTGGAAAAAGAACAGTGTTAACAGTTTTTGTGAATAGTTTAAGAATCTAATGAACAAGTGTCGCTGAATCATTAGAGAAGTTCTATATGCACAGATTCATTGTGGTTTTTATTGGATTATTCATTTTGGCAAAATTTTGAAGGAAAAAAAAAAAAAACATACAATCTGTACAATGACTGAAGATGACACTAGCTCTCAAAGTGGAAAAAGGAAGAGGAAGCTTAAGTGAATGGAACAAGCCTGTTTTTCCATCACAAGATGGACACTGTTGAAATAATTGCGAGTTTTCTCAAGAGTCACTTTTCCTGAGACTGTACTATACACAACTTTTTCCCCCAAATATGTGTTGGAAAATATGTAATATGTTCATTAAATTCCACAATACATTACAGTAGATTATTGTCCAAATCATATACGGTAAATAGTAGACAATACTTTTAATTAATTTTAAATTTGAGAAAAATCTTGACTAGGAAATTATGTGTCAAAATTCATCTGTGATGCGATGTGAGAAAACACTGACTAAGGCTATGCTGTTAGGGTCAAGGAGAACATAAACCTTACCTGAGATCTGAATATTAACCTCTGCCTTCACAGATCCCACTGTGTTTCTGGCCTCACATTCATATACTCCTTCATCTGTTTTATTTAGGGGACGTGTAAAAATGAGCCTGTTTCCCTCCAAAGACACTTCCTTGGGCAAAGACCCACCCTTCCTAAACAATCAGTAACATAAATTACTCATTCAATACATACTTTGTTACAATGTTCCTCAATCAATACAATTAACATTGTTAATTATACAAAACACACCCCCTTTTCTCAGATTGTGAAAATTTAATTCAGCAAAGCATCATGAGTGAGTCATTTCCTCCATTACATATAATACTAATTCTGATTTATATTTTTGGTGCAACTTGTCACTCTGCCCATAAAGATATGAAATAATACATTACTTCTGCTCCAATACTCAATAATATGCTTATTTTGCCCCCTCAGCATATTTGACTAATGCACAGAACATGATTGGATTGTCTTTTAATCTTAAAATCCACTTAGCTGTGCAGAAGACACACCCCGATACTGAGCAGAAACTCGTGCATGCGCACGCACACACACGCACACACACGCAAGAACCGACTGTTAAAGTAAATCAGGGTTCTTGGGACAATAAAGCCAAGTTCTCAGATTTCAATTTTGCAGTCATCCCCACACCTAACCTCACCCCCCACAAACACATAGTTCTTTTGCTAACCCTAACCCTAGATTAATTTCATTTGGTTACAAAATATAATACGAAAAAGTGCGTCAGGAAAATGTTGAGCCTGAGAGCAATTTGCATATTTGTATAATATTGTACATATTGGTATGCATGAGACTGAGTGCATACAGCCTAAATTGTTTGAGAACAGAAAGACAGACCTTCTCGGCCACTGCAGTGCCTGCTATAATGATATCTACCCAGAAAGATGAAAGATTGTTAAGTTTACATATGCAGGCGTCACTCTTGATATACCCTTCGCACTCGGTCTCTAATCAAACTTAAACCCTGTCTTTTGGTGCCCATTAAAATGATATTTAAAGTAGAGCACTATCATTTAAGGCTTAGGATGAGTCTCCCTGTTCTCCTCCCTCCTCTTCTCAGTCTTTTCTCTCACTGACTGTTTTCTCTCTCTCTCTCTACCCCCTCTCCACCCCTCTCCCCTCATGTGAAATCAGGTCTCCCCACTGTCTCTTTAGTAATGGGTTGTAATGCGACACCACGGCTTTTATTTTGCCCTCAAAAGAGCATTTGAATAAGCAGCGCTCAGGGAGTTAAATGCCTTTTGTGCGTGTATGATTAGGTGTGTAAAACAAAGCGAGAGAGGCTGGACTAGGTGGGTATGATGTACATTTTCCTCCTGACGATACTGAGATTCTTGCAGTGTCATTGTTAAAAAATCTTATGATAAACGGTGACGAGTCATGAACAGAGAAAAGTAAACATGTTGCATAAGAAACAGGGTTGTGGACTATCAAATGCAAAAACTGCTATTCCTGGCATGATGGAAAGGAAGACAGGTTTTTTTTGTACACACAACCACAAGCATTCTTATGTAAACTGAGAGGCAGTCAGGAAGTACCTGGTCCAGGTGAAGTTGTGTGGTTGAGGATTTCCTACACCCTCACACTTGAGCTCAGCACCCTGTCGATTAATTGACCAGTTCTGATCATAACCAGAAATCACAGCATCAGGAGGAACTAAACACACAAACACACCAATTAAAAACTGTGTCAACGTATTTATTTTTTTAACCAGTCAGCTTCCTGATTAATATTTGTTTTCATAGTTTCAGTTCAAATGATTACAATGCCTTAGCTTTAGTGACAGAGCTTTTTACAGTTTAGCTACTAAACGTATTTATGCCTATTAAATAGTTCATTTTTGTTTAAAAATAAATTACATCTTACAGTCAAAATAGTGACTAAGAAAGTAGTAAGTAGTTATCTATCAACAAGCTCAAAGGTTTGCATACTTAGTGGCATGCTCTAGTTAATTTTTGTCAGTGTGTCTTGTTACAGTGTGTAAAACTTGGTCATCAGCCAACTGCCTTAAATCAGCCAGCCCTCTCCTACCACACCAAAGCCAAGAGAGGGCAAAGGCTGAAATGTGCTTCCTACAAGGCACATGAAACCATCTAACATCCTAAATCACTTTATAGGCCACAGTAACACAAAGTCTTGGCATTTGCAGTTAAAGGAATAATGTCCAAATTCTATTTTTAGCCACTGTATATTGCTACATAATATCCTGCTGAATAAACCACCACAGGCCAGAAAAGAAAATGTTTTCTTTTTAATTGCAATGTGTTCTGGCTTTGACCAAAAAGTTCTGCTACTTTAGCATGATGCCTAGCTAACCCAGCACTGTCTAGAATAAACTAGGAAATGTGTGTGTTGGCCTAAAAAACTTATTTCAAAAGCAATTACATTAAACCCAGTGGGTAGGAACATTATTTAACCAGAAGGTTCAGGTTAGATATTTCAGCTGCGGAATTCAACTAGCTAGACTACAGGGCAAAAAATGTCCATGCAAGATTAAATAGTAAATAAACCCCATTCCAAGGCACCTGAGAAATGTTTGTAATATTAAAATGAAGCCTTGCACATTCAACTATGCTGTTGCCAAGAACTTTGATTTCTCCTATTATTTGTACTTTTGAGTTCTTGGTTTTATGCAAAGTAACGCCTAAGAACCAGATTTTAGAGGAAATGTCATATGATCGTAGGAAGACATTGCATACATAAAGAATTTGCCAGAAATTCAAATGAGACAAACAAAGTACACTGTTTGAAAGGTTAAATCTGCATGTACAGTCCTTTTAAGCAGCAAATACTGTAACTCTACAGAGAGTAGTTTTATGCCATATAGACTAGGCATTAAAGTGGACTCACAGTGTACGACAAGTAGGTTGCTCAGCCTATGGGGTTGCGCTAGAGCAGGGTGCCACACCAGACAGTCCAGTTTGCGGCCGTTCATGCTGCGTAGAGGATGCAGGAAGTACTGAGAAGTGATGACCCTGTCCTCTGAACTCCTGTTCTGTATTTGCCCGGGGACATCTGTGTCCCAGGAGAGCCTTGGTGGAGGCAGGCCAATGGCACGGCAGGTGGCAGCCACTTTGAATGACTGACCCTCCTGCAGGATGACTGGTTCCAGTGTTGAGATGGGAATCCCTAAAGGGCAGGAGAGGATGGTTTTAAATTATGTGATGTCCACAACCTTGTTATAAACAGCATGTACTATGTAAACAAAATCTCTGAAAATAATAGGACATGTTAATTTAACAAAAAGGAGCCAAGAACATCAAAAGCTTGTCTCTCAGGGGAAAAATATACATACAAAGTATATGTACAGTTCAAAAGTTTACATAACCAAAGTATTATAGTGGTGACAGCGGAATTCTCTGTACCACTGTTGCTGGTACAGTGTGTGTGTATATTCTGTGTCTCCCTAAACACACTGCTATTTTTGTGATGTCTAATATCTAAAATCTCAAGTTATGTAAACTACTGCAGAGGAAAAAGTACAACTAAGAACCACACCTTTGTGTAATCTTATAAATATTATGATCCCAGTGTGAAGTAAACCCTTTAAACAGTTACAATAGTGTTACCATTCAGACAAAACGTAAAACTGATTTAATTAAAAAAAATAGAAATAAAAAGGTAATATCAGTTAGGCAAGGCCCCCCACATTTGGTGAGAAGTGGTGTTTTGTCTCTTTGTCTTGTATTTAGTCCTGTAATTAGGCTTAGGCACCTGTTTCATGAAACCAGAAACCAACTGTATAGCAACTCTACATAAGAATGTTAAGAATTTGCATAAGACAATAAAAGATTTGAATGTTTTTTCACTCAAATGTATGATGTAGTCAACATGTTTAGTGTTTAAAGGGTTTTTTTCTCTGATTTTGAATTGTAACAACAGACGGTAAACAGGCAGTGGAGGTAAAGGTAGGTAACAGGCAAGAATGAAACAATAGGCCATGCTGTTACGGGAAAATAATCAACAGATGGTGTTATTCAGCCCGACATAAAGCAGTTATTGTTACCAATACAAAAGTAAATTTTTCTACACCTTTTTTTTTTTTTACTGCTCTTATTTATATTACAGCAATTTGCTAAACATAACAAAAAATATTCAAGTGTTGCATTGTATGTTTATCCATTTATAGTTAAGGTAATGTTTTGGAATATCTTAACTATAACTGTTTATATTGTTTAATGAAAGCTATAAGCAATTAATAAAACAAAAAGGCAGCTTTTTTGAGTGACAGTCTTCCATTATTTGTTACATTAGTGCTCTAGCTTCAGTGCAAAGTTTAAACAGCAAATGTCAGACACTTCTTTGCTGTTTGACTACACGTGATGATGGAAAACAAATATTTACATCTTATTGTACACGAAACCACTGTGAATCGCGTGAATTGTGTGTTTGATCAAGTCAACAAAAGAATAGCGAGACTTCTCTTACTCCAAACAGTAATGATGATTTGTCTCTCGAAGTTCCCTGAAGGAAAAGTGGAGATATGGCAGGTGTACGTGGCTTGATCCGACTCCTTCGTGTTTAGAATCAACAGCGTCGACTCTTTAATCGGGTCAGAACTTGCGAAGCGCACACGGCCCGCAAAGTTAGGAAACTCTGCGCACACACACACACAAATGGTTGAAATAAAGGAAACATTGAATTGGAATGTGTTTTTTTTTATTAGAAAGTGTGTGTGTGCAAACACCTTGAAGCCCCTCTGTCATGTGTCTGGTGATGATCTGCTCCTTGACACCGTTATTCTTTTCTGTAGACCAAGTCACTTGTATCACCCGATCACCGTCCTGGGGCTTAAACTCGCACGGCAGTCGAGTCTCCTCTCCGGCAAAGGAGCGCAACGCCAGGAACGGAGGAGGCTGAATAAACTCTCCACACACATGGGCTGGTAGAATCCCAGAATGTGTATATGCCATGATGTTTAAGGGGGCAAAGAACAAGAAAAATTTTAAAACATCATTTATTTATGTTGGCATATGAACAGGGTGGGGTTAGGGGAGAAACAGGTTTGTGTGTGTAGTCTTAGTAGAACAGAAGACTGTCTCTAAACTGTCAGTGATTGTGGGTTTCAAAGATTAGTCTAAGAGTGTGTGTGTTTGGTGGGGGGGAGGTGAAATATTTTAGGGTGAATAACCTGAATTTTCAGTTAATGTTCAACCCTGTCTACACACAAGGACATTAGCGACTCACTTGCATTTAGACACAAGGACATTCCCACACACAGAACGCCAAACTTTCACAGACATGCTCTGAGTTTTAGTGATTGGAACAAACTTTTATTTTCTCTCTGTTCCCTGTGTTAAGAAGCAGTGGCTGCCCTACTGGCATTTCCTGTTCATACTTCTATTTACACAAAGCTTCTTACTTAAGCACCAACACATGAAAAAACCTAAGGGCGCCCCAACTTGTTAGATACAACTCCTAGATGCAAACAAAAATATGGCACACACAAACACTTACTATTCACACACACCTTAACCACTTCCTTTGAACAGATATTAATTGGGTGAGTAATCATTAATCATTATTCATTCTTATGCCACAATAGTCCATGGTCACCTTTCTAAGAATGTCACTCTTCTACTTCTTGTATCCTGTTTTTACACACACACACACACACACACACTCACACTCACACACACACACACACACACACACTCACACACACACACACACACTCACACTCACACACACACACACACACATTCATGACTGACTTTTTTTTTAAAAGCTGTACTCACCAATTACTGCCATCAGTAACAGGGCAAAGCAGGTTGGGTTTGACATTTTCTCCATTTGGTCCAAATGGACAACTTTCCAACTTTTTAGGAGTTAAATACAAATACCAAATGAACAATGTTCAATTAAACACACTTGTAGATAGATTATGAACTTTTTTCTCTAGTTTGTCACAAAATATGGCTCTTTGAAACCCGTCATGTTCATTAAAACCTCACACTCTCCCCTGTAGTCTGTCGCCTCAGTTCTTCTGTTTGTTGTCCAGAGGAAAAAGTGAACACTTTCCAAAGAAGAAGAAGAAGAAAACCTTCCTCAAACGCTATACAAGCAAATTCTCCAGAAGAATACCAAATTTTCCAACAATTATTTCCTTTTTTTTTATGTCTCTCCACCCTGATGGAGAAGCTGAAATGAGCGCGCGTCTTCAGACACCTATATATAACCTTTAGGCACGCTCGCGCGCTATCTCGCAGGTGAAACTTTAAACGCGCACACCTGTTCGCTTTGTAGCCACGCCCACCATACAGTCCACCGGAAGTTTTTGCGACAACATGGCAATGCGGCGTGTTTTTTTTTTTTTTGTTATTTTTATTATGTGTCCCTCTAAAGGTACAGGTGCACAATGAAAAGTAGATCAAAACGTATAGATCAGATTTCTGCCCTACACTAAAATGGTTTCTGATGTGTTTATTCCTTGTGTTGTGTGATCAAATATAATAATACGAACAGCCTAGAAGGATTGTTGAATGCATTCACATGAAAGTAAGATATGGGACAGATTTATATACTTTAATGCGGTTTTATAATGTCAGATCGTTCATGTTTGTCTTGTCAATAGCTGGCAGGAAGATGTGCCTAGAGGTTTTCCTTCAGAGAACCCGCACCAGCCAAACCAGTTTCCTTCCGCGCGTTTTGTTTTTTTCCAACGAATCGCCTAAAGGCGTTAAATGTCAAAGCAAAACAGAGTCAACAGATATGCAAAACAAACACCTATAAAAAATGTTTAATTTTTTTTTATTAGATTTACATTCATGAGAGCAAGAAAAAAAATTTTCCTCACGGGGCAACAGTGACATCTAGTGGCTGTACACATGACCATGTTCATCGACAAAATTGTTCTTAACCCCTTATTTATATACTAAATTGATCATAAGAATCATAAGAAGCACAAATATTATTTGTTTAAAATATTCTAATATTTTATATTTTAACGATTTGTTTTTATAGTGTACTTTGAATCTTTGATCTAATTTGATTATTTATACCCATTTGGTTCACAAATCTTTATAAAAAAAAAACAAGTTATAAATAATCACATTTTCTTCTTCTTCGTCTTCTTCTTCCTCTTTTTAATGTTATTTTTTACTTATGATTATTATTATAATCTTTTAAATTATTATTAATCCCACTGAATTCGATTAATGGTTAAACAGATTAATAACATGGTCATTTTAGAATAAATAGTCTTTAATATTATCTATTATAATGGTGGGTTATTATATGTGTAAATAATAATAATAATGATGATGATGATAATAATAATAATAATAATCTAATTAGCTTTTTATTGGCTAATTAAATCAACTTGAATCCAATTAAATTATTTATAAACCTATTTGTTTTAGGGATATTATGTATGCATTTATTTGTGAACAAAATATGGTTATAAATAATCAAATTGGATTCAAGGTGTCCAATCCCGATAAAAAAAAATCAATAAAAATGCCTATTTAACTTGTTTTTGTTGTTGTTGTTAAGCTTACTGAATTCAATGAATGGATAAACAGATTTATGAGATTAAGATCATTTTAGAATAAATAGTCTTTGAAATGAGCTATTATAATGGTGGGTTATTATATCTGTAACAAAAATAAAAAATAATAAAAAATAATAATAATAAAATTCTAATAATATAATTAAAAAGAACATGCTTTAAAAACTTAGCGGACCATAGTAATCTACATACAGTTGAATGCTGTTGTTTTCATGCCACTAAGACAAAGGATAATTTATTGTGTTAGTTTGCACAGAAGATATTTATAAATAACAAAAAAAAAATCAATGTGACACCCATTCCGAAAGTGCTTTCATACTGCTTTCACGCTCTTATTCTTCCTGACTTATCTATGCCCGATAAACTATACCCGTGGTCATACACTGTCTTTTTCAAAGAGCAATCTTCTTTTTGGGTGTGTCAAGGCTTAATTTTTGATTTCTTTCTTCTGCTTCTTTACAAAATATTCATTCATTCTGGACCACAGGGAATGAGACAGGAATTCAACTTTGTAGGAACTGTCTGACCACGGTAGGCAAAACTGTTACTAGTACTATGACAGGAAAGCTGGACATCATTCTCACACACATTCACATCTAATAGTTTTATCATCATTTTTTTTGTTGTTTTTTGTTATTTGAATTAAGGGCTACTTTCTGTACATGTATTACCTTTAAATATTTATAAAGCACTGTGTTTTTATTAATATTGTCATAATTATTATCATGTCTGCAATATCAAAATTATAGTTAATAATATAATTATATAAAAAATATATATATTTTACAGTAATTTCAGAGTATGTTATGGAAAATAAAAGGAATATTGCCAATTTGCCGATAAATATTTGCCAATAAAAAAAGAATATTTGTCATTTAATGCAGCAAAAGCAAGCTGTAAAATCATATGTACTTGTTAGTAACCACTATTAAACAACAAAAATGGAAATGCTTATTAGATTAATCAGATTTAACGTCAGTTACTACAATGGTTGCTTCTTTACACCGAGCGTCTCATAGGTGTCCTGGTTTTGATGCTGCAAACCCTGATGGGAAAATGTTTTTTGAATAGATTATGCATATGAATATAAATCCACAAGCCACATTCAAATTCAGATTTCAGACTTTCAGATTCTTAAAAATGGTTGTACCTGGTAGATGCCCTCTGGTTTCTCTTCAGTTGGCTGCTAGAGAAAGACAAAGTGCAGACACGAAGTTAAGCGGAAACATGAAGACGGTTATGTGAATAAAGCATCACATCAGTGTGTGATAATCTTTCCCTGTATAATGTGTCATCCTTCCGTCCACACAGAACAAATAGTTCTGGTTTCTGCATTCCACACCAGAGATACAGAGTTACGTTCTTGGATAAGGTCAAAAGTAGAGCAGTGGAAATTAAACGTTGCTTAAATGCTATTACTTTTTAAAAATCTTCATATACTGGCTGCTTATATGTGAGACATCAGAAGGCTAAGGGGAATTTGTGCAAGCACGAAAGTATAAATAACTGCTAGTGGTCAGCAGTGCACCAGAAAGAGAACTAAGCAGAAGTTAACAGGGGAAGTGAGGACCAGAGAAAGGTAACACACACACACGCACACACAAACACACACACACACACACACACACACACGCACACGCACACGCACACATATATAACATAAAGACAGTTAGGAAGGACATCTTTACACAAAGCAAGTCCTTACCACATTTCCAGAACGAATCTGCAAAGTATACATGAAAAAGGATGAGGATTAGTAATAATTCTCACTTTCATGATACAGGATTGTGATTTTATTAATCAGTTACAGTTTTTGTTCTTTTAACAGTTTTTTTTAGGTCATGTTATTAAAAATTATTAGAAACTAATACAATAATTTTTATACGGCTAAATTTTTAAGCTCTCATCTGAAATTATGCAACCAATACGGCTTTTACTTATGAATCTGTTCTCTTATTATCGCAAGTAACACAACTTTACTATATAGTATTTTCTATTTTTAAAGCACACACACGCACACATGCATGTTTTGTAATAATCTGGGTATTAATGTGAAAAGTTTGGCTGTTAGCATGTAGAAGTGATAAATGACCCACCCTCAGTCTGCAGTAGAGGACCGTCAACACAATGCCGTAGATAATCAAAATCCCATCGAGGATATAACACAATCCGCCTTCTGCCATGGCCTCTGAAAGAGTTTGCAAGCACACACACAAACACACAAAAAGTAACCACCACTGACTTGACTTTAATGTAGGCAGACAACTCTAACCCTGAAAAGCCTCAAAGCCTTACCCAAAATCAAATTTCTTTAAAAGATCATTCAAATGTCAACCCCGATCATGAAAACATGCTTCCCTCACTTTTTTTTTCACAGAATCTTCACGGATCAATGTATCAGAACAGTTAAATAATCCTAAACCTCCATGTAATTTATACCTCTAGCACTAACAACAACTTTTTTATATTTCCTTCCAAACACTTTAATATTTTGTTTCTAATAAAGACCCTTAACTGCTAAACTAATAGAGAAGCTGTGCGATCCAAAGCGATTTCCTACACAAATATTATTTTAATTATTGGGATTATCCTAAACAAATTTTAATTTGAATAAATGTACATTTACATTTTTTGATTTATGTCGTGAAATTGATTTTTTTTTTTTAATCCTATTTTAATACATTTCACAACAATATAGTATAAAAACTAAGAAGATTAAATAGCATGTGACAAATACAAGTCTATGCATATACAGATGTCAAAAAAATCCAGGAAGTGAAGTGTATTTCAGTAGAGATAATGTGTGTATTAAAAGTTAACTGTAAAGATAACTAGCAGACAAAACAGGACACTTAGGACTAAAGTCATTTTTAAAGTGCTTCTGAGACGAGATATTTTAGAGATATTACATGTATATATACATATTTTTGGCATATAGCGGATGTTACTTATCGTATGATCGAGAGAAACACTTTTTCTCTCTATATATAAACAACTCCAAAATACGTTTTATGAATATTACAAAAACATGTAATGATAAAAAATAAATTAGCTATGAACTTAATCCAAATTTGCAAATGAAACAGAGCTACAAAATAAGTTATTATCTATTTAATCTAATTTAAGCAATCAGGGAGTCAGAGACGTCAACAGGGTCTCACCGGCAGCCCCCAAATTCAGAAGGAGGAGAATAAATATCCCTGATCCCTGATACATCCTTTTAGCTGAGCCGACCCAAAGCCGATGCCAAAACAATAGTCGATGAGATGGATGATATGATGTGTGTGTGTGTGTGTGTGTGTAAGTGTGTGTCTGCGAAATTATATGTGAAAGCAATTCTTTGAACAGGAAACTGTGGGTTGTGACAAAATAGCCTTTCCGAGACACTGCAACTGAGATGGCTGAAGGGTTGGCCACAGTTTCACGTCACAGTCCCTTTTTCTTTCATTTTTCTCACATGCCAATTTTATACTTTAGTTACATGAAGTTCTCAGATTTTTTGCATACTGCATACATTGTTTAAAAAGGATGGATTAAAGCAGGAACCATTTAGGAAACACTTGCATGTTGTCACATTTCCCAAAGTGCTAGAACATAAAACACAGACAAAGACCACAAAAATGAATCTTTAGGATTATACAGTGCCATACAATGTAATGCACGGATTACTGCTGCATATGTCGCCTGAGCGGAAAATGTGCCTGAATGTTAGACTAGAGCAGAATACAGAGGAAGTAACACCATGTTGCTGTATGGGTTGGCGTGTGTGCTTCGTGTGTGTTTTGTGTGTGTGCGTGTGTGTGTGCGTGCGTGTGTGAGGATTTGCAGATTACTTAAAATACTAAATGCCTGGTAACCATGGTCAGTTTTTCAATTAGCAAGGACCTGGTTTACTTTGAAAACTGGCTCCCATTATGTGCTTTGTTTCACACAGGAAACTTCACATAGTTACTTTGTTTTTTTTTTTACAAAAAACAGTCACAAAGCAATATCCCTAAAGAATAGGCCAGATATGACAGTGCCACCTTCATGAGAAGGAAACCAGACCCACCCTCTTCTTTGTGACAATACTGCTGTGTCTGAAATCGCTTACTCCTTCACTCACTCACTGATCTATATATAGTCATGGCAGTTTACATGGGATTATATGGGAAGAAGGGAATAAAAATTAGTGAGCAAATTTGGATACTAACAAAAACACTATGCATGAGGAGAGGTTGCACAGGCAATTTTTTCATCAGTGTCACATTTAACTGGTATTAAAATCTGTTGTATATTGTAAAATATGTTTGTTCTTCATTATATTTTTTTATGTAAAATTACATTGAGTATAAATAACAAAAATATTATAATTTATTTTATTTTTTTCTCAAAACACTACTGTCTGTCATAAAAGCTGACTTCAGAGCTAAATGCTAATTCTGGTTTGGATTAAACTTTTTTCCTAAAAGGAAGATTTTCTTTTATGCCGTGTCTCATTTGATATGGGAAATAGAATGTACACTCGAAATCTGACTGCATAGTGGGTACAAATGAGTGAACATATGTCGGGAATAAAGGGAATGCGTCATTCATAATTCTGACACCAATACAAAATAGCCATCATTCCTCTTCTACAACTGTAAACTATAAAGTCAAACTAATGTAAAGAAGATTGGTAAAAGAAAAGTCAGTAGGATCCTATTGTGAATAAGATTAATGAGTCTTTATGATTACACTGAGCAATGCTTAGGTACAAACCTACAGTATTTCATTGAGTTTATTCACTGAAGCAAGCAGAGTTTATCCAGATCTTAAGGTTATCCTAAAGTGAACCACCCACATCAGCAAAAAGGGTGTCATAAGTAGAGGAACCCAGACATTAAACATCAGGATGAATCATCTAGATCAAGGAAGTGAGTATACACTGTGTTCTGTACATTCTGAAAAGGTTGCACTTTGGGGTTTTGGAGTTCAGTGCAGGGTGTGGAATCTGTAGTGATTTGTTTTTTAATAATTAATTTTGTCCTACCCCAGAAGTTGGTCAAATATCAAGCAGAAATCACATTGCATAAAAGATTCAGTGACATAATCAAATATCAATAGTTAGCTTAAGGATCTAAATTTTGTCATATCATTGGCAGGTTTACACCCCTAGTTACATCACTCATGTGGCTGCCTATAAAACATGGAGCAGTGTGTGTATCACAAAAATTGAAAATTTACACACTAATTCACAATGCAATTCAGTCTATTTCCATGACAATTACAACCGCTTTCTGCACAACAATAAAGCGCTCGCAGAATAACGTCATGGAACTAAATCATCATCATCTATCATGCATTAAGTGGTTATAATTGTATTGTTGCAAGTACATATGAAACTTTGTAACTAATGTGAAAAGGAAATTGCGTCAGTTTTAAGATCTGCTTCTGAAATTTACACATGCAAGTTGTTTCGATTTTCCCATGGTACAGTCTTATTTTTTTGTACCACAACTTTTGCATGTATCCATGACTTTCCCAAAATTCACCGGAGACAAATAAAATAGTGTTTACAGTTCTCAAGTATAGCCTGATTTATTGATTTTTGTAAATAATGTAAGCTTAAATCCAGTTCAGTGCCAATAAAGATATTTAAACTTCCCTGGGTCTGATTATTTTGAATGTCATTTTAATTAAATTGTCTGTCAAAAGTTTGGAAACATTACGTCACATTTGGAATTGGATAGTGACTGAAGAAAGTTCCGAACAGAAGAACTTATGTAAGACAAAGAACAGGAGAGAAGATGTTAGCAGATTGCCTCACCCCCACAGTCAACATGTAGGTGAAGGCATAATGGTTTGGGGTTGTTTTGGAGTAGTTGGAGACTTGTACTGGGTGAAAAGAAATACTAATATCACATGGACACCATTCTATACTTCAACACCATGCAGTTCGGTTTGGACTATAGCAAAGTGGAACCAACTTCAACATAAAACAAGACAATGATCTGGAACATATGTCCAATCTCTGTATGCGTTATTTAGAGAGCAAACAGTTGGCTGGAGTGTTATCTATAATGAAATGGCCTGTCCAGTCACTGCATTTAAATCCTACTGAGCTGCTCTTGGATGAACTGGATTGCAAGTTCAGAAATAAATCTCCAACTAGAGAAAAACACCTTGTGTAAAAAAAAAAAAAAAAAGTTAAGAGCCTTCCATTAAATAAATACTGATCAATATGATTTCAGCTGCAACAGATTTTCACTTTCAACAGTGATGAATATGTTTTAACTGCTAACAAGTTGCAGTTAGTAGCTTCTCATTTTTTAAACATCCATGTAGGAAGACATATCCTGTGGTCATGGGAAAGAATTTACTCCTTTTCAGAAAGGTTAAATTATTGGCATGCATCAAGCAAAGAAAACAACTATAGCACTATAAATTGGGTTAAGGACTGTCTAATACATTATTAAAACTTTTAAGGATAGTGCTGAACTATCATCTTGAAGGAAGAAGTGAAAAACCAACAACAAAAGAAACCCAGTAGAACTTTTTGCTTTGAAAGTAAGAGCATTTCCACAGGCAAAAGGTGAAAATAACTTAAAGGATTGGGACTAAATAGCTGTGAAGTTTAAGAAAGCTACTTATCAGTGAGGCTGATCTGGAAAAAAGGCTTCAATTTGCTAGGCCTTTCAGTGTCCTAACAATAGTGAGAGTACAAAGTAAGGTGCGCCCTCTAGTGAGTAACAATCCATTACAAGATTACAAGAACATTCACACTTATGAAAAATAAAAATCATCTGCACCACAACAAGCAGTACACGTCTATTTATTTGCCATAAGACTCGCTAAATCTTGCCAGTAGATAATCCAGTGCTTTCACCGGAGGATATTTGTTGGAGCCATCACAGCAGCTAACGATAGCATCATCGTCCGGCTGCACGAAGAACGCCATTGACTGCCTTGTGTTTGAGTCACCCACAGAAGGCAGTAGAACTCTATGGACCTGCAATAAACAATTGTGTAAGATTAAATATAAGATATATAATATAATATAATATAATATAAAATATTTAAGGTTTGTATAAAACAAGATTATTAATGGCTTTGCTTTGAATGAATGGCCATATTTACAGCAGACACAAACACGTCACCGGTCCACCTCTGCATCAGATCTGCAATGTTGATCAGTACTGTTCCAGGAATGCTTGGAGCTGAGAAAAACTCCCCTTTGCAATTTAATACCTATAGGGAGCAAACAAAATATTTGCTAATTTTATTGTGGAAGTCATACAAGGACAGGACTTACTGCATAAAGCTATGTTTCAATGTGTTCCCAAGCAATAAAACAAAGAACAATCTTAACAACAATGATAATGATGCTGATGATGGTGACAACAGGAAATGCTGATTCTGTTTCCATTTTCACTGATCGTGCACTACAAATCTTCTGTGAAATCTTTCTTACCTGCAGGCCTGCCTCATGGCTCTGGAAGACAAGAGTGATGCTGCCATAGTCTGAGTGCTCACCACAGCGGAGCTGACCTTCCTTCACGCTCTCAGCCTTCACCGGAGGGTAATAAAGAGAGCGCAGGGTGGTGCCATTCTTATCACCTTTACATCAACAGACATGTCAGTCATCAGTGGGTCATGACCAGAGATGGGAAGTAATGAAGTACAAATACTTAGTTACTGTACCTACCTAGATTTTTCTGGTATACTTTACTTCACTTTTTCTTTTTCAGACAATTTTTTTTTTACTTTCACGCATTGCATTTTTCACACAAGTATCTGTAATTTCTACTTCTTACATTTTCAAACCAGGCGTATTATTTTCGTTTTAATCTATTTGGTGACACAATCAATATTGTTCTTTTCGTTGCGTGCCATTTTCAGCCCATCAACCGATTTCCTGTCAATGTGCAGCTTTTCAATCTACTACTGGTGTATCATTTCCTGGAGTCTTAATCATTCATCAGGCTGAACTTCTGGAGTGCACCTGAACTCCTGAATAAAGTCAGTGAAACAATTCTGATAACTCGTTCCACTGCTTTGCTAGAAATTTACTGCACAAACTGCATAGCACCAGTCATGTCAGAGCATGTATATCTGCATCTGTGTGTGTGTGTGTGTGTGTGTGTGTAACTTACTTCCAATGAGTCTGTGTGCCTTGAGAAAAACATCAGAATCGAGTCCTAGACTGAGAGCCAAAACCCTGATTACTCGAAGAGAAAGCTCCTTACAACGTCGAAAAAAGCCGACTTGGATGTCACGGAAACCATTAACACCATCAGAAGGCCATTTCTAATCAAAAAGAAAGATCACAACAATTCAAGTTGTTTTTTTAAATATTCTACGTTATACCATATATTACTGGCTGTTGCAGTGGAATTTACAATAATAAAAAAATAATTGAGGTAATTACAATATCTGGGCTCAAGGATGCAGTATTGAAGGCTTCTTTCAAGTCACCTGGATTTCGAGGGTTCAAACTGTGGAAAGCGAAAACAAAATTCCAGTATAAATCATCAGAAATTTGACCAATCTTTATTTAAAGGAAAGTAGACCCAGCTACCTTTCTCTTTCTAAGGACACCCAGCCATGATTTAAATTATTCACGAAACTGCCTCTACTGAAGGGTTTTTTCTCATCTTCAGAAAGCAGGAAGAACTTCTTAGAAATGTCCATGACACGATCCACCTATGACATTTTTGCACAAAACATGAACTTGTACTGTAATGTATTTTTTTTATATTTCAAATCGACAAAAATTAAATACACACACCTCTCTCTGATCTATTCCAGTATTTTTAAGATACACAAACCCCACTTCGGTGAAGGCCTTTCGAAGTTCTTTGCATAACTTTTGCAGGTTCTGGTCAGTGACATCCCCAATACCGAGTTTGTAGCCATCGAAGTCAACCACAGGTATAAATTCCATGATGTGATCTGTTCTCAAAGTCTTAAGCTGAAAGAAGTTTGACAAATGTATATAAACAGCAGCACAGAGCAGAGCCTCTAAAAATATTCAAGCCAGGCCCCAAGATTCCCACAGATTTATCTGTGGAGCATACATGTTAGAGTTGATAAGAAAATTAAATCAGCAGCCGGCACACCCTACCATCATCATCCAAAAATGAACTCTTTAAGATCAAACTTCAGTACAGTTCAAGAGACTGGCAGGATGTACAACATTCCAGTAACATGGACAACTAAGGATTCCCAGGATTTTAATAAGCCAAATTCAAAATCTTTATTTAGAGTCACTTTAAAGATAAAGGGTCACACCGAGGTGATCTATTTGGTCCAGAAATAATAAACAATAATGTTACAAAAATTTGACATTTCACAATTTTCACGATTATCATGGATTATTCTACTCATCTCACACGTTGGTATCAGGAAAAAGGAAACCAAAACTTGCTTTCTTTAAGTAAAACAAGTTGGTATCAAGCACAATAACTGAAGAAATGACCACAGTGTATTCTTAAAAGTCAAACATACTGTAGTTGCCTCCTTTTATTGCTTAATTCAGAGTTTGTTCTATTAATACTGAATTAATTTTATTTTTTTTTCCAATTCAATTCCGTGTCATTTGTATTGTGCTTTAAACAATGGACATTGTTCCAAAGCAGCTTTACAGAGAAGAGATGGTAAAAGTAAATGCATCCTTCACTCAAGTAGAAGTACATATACGCATGTTTTAAAAGACTCTGGGAAAAGTTGAAGTAGTGACTACACTTTTTTACTCAGGGTGAAGTAAAGAAGTTTGGGCTCTGACATGAACTTTAGTAAAAAGTAGCCATTATTGCTACCTGTTTTAGTGTCACACTAGTAACTGAACCTTACATCATATTAATATAAAATTATTTATTATTTTGTTATCTAATGAATGTATCAAACAACCACCATATAGAGATCACAAGTAGAGAAAAAATGATGACGATCATGTGATTATCTCCGTTCTCCCTCTGTCTCATCCACGTTACTCACATACTTCTTGTCGCCTTCTGCCTGCTCATTGTTCGCTTCGTAGTCTAGAATGCGTCTGTGGTGTGTGAGAGCCAGGAAATGATACACCAGTGGTAGGTTAAAAAATGACAAGAAATTGGTTGATGGGCTGAAAACAGTGCGTAATGAGAAGCACAAACATTGATCATGTCACCAAATAGATTACAACTAAAGAGCCATGTTTTAAAATGTAAGAAGTAGAAAGTACAGATATTTGTGCAAAAAAATTAATGCGTGAAAAAAAGTTAAATAGTGAAGTAATGTACTGATACCAGAAAAATCTACTTAAGTACCGTAACTAAGTATTTGTACTTCATTACTTCCCATCTGTGTTACAGATATATATTAATCAGTAAAAAGTTATATCCTAATGTCCATAAGTTTAGTGCTTATTAGCGTATCCCTTAGTAGTTTATCCCTAATGAGAAATCCAGTGGTGACAGTGGCAAGAAAAAGCTCCCTGAGAAATTCCATTTCTCCTTTTGTCATTGAGTCTATTATGTCCAAGGAATGTTTAATGAGCACATTAAACTGAATTGTTTCAGACTTTGAACTTTGGACTTTTTTGATGAGCTTAAGTTAATGGGTCTTCTATAGATTATAGTTTACTTTTGACCTGCATTCTGGATTGACCCTTGTCCAGGAGTCAGAAATAGTCCTTTGCATACATTAATTAGGTACTTACTTACACAAATTTACTAAAAAATAAACTCAGTGTACTGTTTACAGTGCAAACAGCAAATGCATAAGCACTTATAAATACATGTACTGCTATAAACTGATTAAACTAAATTACCCAGTGAAGTAGTGTTTTTTTTTTTTAAGTTTTACTGTACATAATTCATTTCTGACTTACAGTATACGTATTGATACAAGACCAATTTGTAAATATACCCACAAGTTGTAATCTATGGGGTCCAAGCACTCCTTGTGAGTTCCCCAAAATACTTAGAACCCCAAATGGAGCATACATAAACATATATATAAATTTTTGTAATGATTGACAGAAAGATGCCATGTTTTTTTTATGTAATTCCTTGATGATTAAAAAACAGTCAAAGATGAGCAGATCAATGCAGCACACCAAATTTCGGCTCAAATGGTCTTTAAACGCAAACTTGCCTTCGAAGCTTTTATGAGTCACGGTTTGGTTTGCATGGTTCGAAGATGAAAATGAAAGAGTAGATGAAGTAAAGGAAGAAACAGAAAAAGGGAAAATCCTAACAATTATAGTAGGGTTTCTGCATTTTGAGTGCTTGGACCCCTAGTAAATGTGGTTTAAAATTTTATGGTTAAAAAATGCTTTGAAAGCATATTTTACAATACATTTAGTTATAGGATGTTACTGTTTAAAATCAAACATGCCCTCAAAAAAAAGTCCAACATTAAGCTACATGAGAATGAACATAATCAAATATCTTGTAAATGTAATATAAAATGCCAACTCACATACTTTCAGGCAACTCACAGATGTACACACACTGAACATACACACCTAGTATAGTAAAGTCCACTTGAATGTATACTGCATTTGAACATTTGAAACTCCAACAACCATGTGACACAACTGGCCACACCTCCTTCACATATAGTTCAGGTTCAGAATAAATAGAACATTTGATTTTAAACACTTCAGTATATATTTTGGTGTTTGCCTATATTTACTATATTAACGTAGCTATATCTTAAGCTATCTGTATTCTGGGGTTTACACCAAAAGATTTCATCTAATTCTTTTCTGGGTGTTGAACAAAGAACAGAGCTGTATTGTGGTTTGAGCACACGGTAGCATTAATGTCAAGGTTCGGTACTGAGCTTGGGTTAGTTTCTGTGAGAGATTGTTTGAAATAAACAACACTGATTCTCTCGTTACAATGGCACCAAATTCACATAATTACAATTTAACAAATGAATTAATAACAAATGGAAGTTTTGTCAAATAATCCATGTTTATTCTGCAATCAAGATATCAAGCTCTACTCTCATTCGTTCTCACTGAAAAGAAAAAATACAAACCAAAACAATAACACGAGGCATTAAATCATTTCATCTACTCTGGATTTGGTTGATCACTGTTCACAAACCGATTAATACGAAGCTCTGGGAACTGCAGAGATTTACTGTTACAGAAAATGTGTAAAACAACAAAAAAAAAAGAAAAAAATGCTGTGGGTGTCTTTTCCCATGAGACCTAGTGTTTAGTAGTGATCTTACATCTCGTTCAGAAAATCTGGTACAACTATTGAACATACTGCTTGCAGATACACGACTGATCAAGATTCATACAATCCTATCATTCATAACATTCTCTCTCACACACACACACACACACACACACACACACACACACACACACACACACACACACACACACACACATTAAAGAAGCGGTTGGTATTTTTTTTTGTAACTGCAAATAACAGAAGGCTCTAAAAATTACAAACCGCTTCATTAATATTCAATATTCGGACACAAATCAGCAAAAACAAGGCTAAAACAAACAACAAACAAACTTCGGATTAGTGCCAAACTGAGTAAAGTACAGTGAGCACAAATGGAAATTCTGCACTTTAAAAAAAAAACAAAAAAACAATTGATTTTACACACATGTTCCTCCTACCCATGTTTCCTGTCCATTCTGTAAACCTGGCCTTATGTCATGTTCAGTCCAGTGTAACCAGGTGTAGTTAAAGTCTTTAAATATTATGGTGCGTTTTCTTTACCAGTTTGGAATAAAGTTATTTAAAGGTTCGCAGGTCTGCATTATCAAGAAACATTCCTGCACACGACGCTTGTAATGCTGGAGACGGAAAAGTGGTACTGAGTTATAAATTAACATGGGAGACGGGATAGTGGTAATAAAGTCTGTATGAAGGTAGGGGAGTGCGAGATCGTCAGCGGGTTGAGCAGGATCGTGTTCAGTAGGTGGTATTCGGGGGATCGTGCGCAGAACTGAACAGAATGTCTGCCTTCGAGCTGATGAAGTACGTCACCAAGATAGAAACCAGCAAAACAGCGATCCCAACCCCTAGTGTTAGCATCTGTGAGACAAGAAGAGGGAGGAGAAATAAATTTAGTGAGTTGGACAGTTTGCACAAACACAAAGCGGATGACGAGTGTTGCTCATCACTCAAAAAAACCCATTACATTGGATTTGCCCTGTTACCTGTAACTGCGGACTTGCGACTAGGAAGATACGCGCTCCAATGTTCTTCCAGCGAGACTCTGTCCACGTGGAGTACTCCCTGGAACCATACTGTCGGAGCTCGAAGGCGGGGGACACCGCTCTAGCAATGCGCACAGGTGCACGGACACAAAATGGTTCCCCTGCCGTGTGGTTCTCTGATGCAGGGCCAGACACCCACTCGTATGCGTAGAGCTGAGACAGAACAGCAAGAGTGAAACCCTCAGTACCTCAAACACTCTACAAATATTTTTACATACGCACTAATAACTTGACTATTATCCAAACATGGTGGGCTTCATATGGCATGTGAGTGGAGTATCCGACTTCTCATCCGACTTCTGTGCGTATGTGCAGGACAGATTCTTAGGACTAAAATCTACAGAGGAAACTTCTGAGACAAATCAACAGCAGTTACTGATGCATGTACATCCAAACTACAAATATTTCTCTGAAACAATACTTTTTCATATTAAGCCATTAATTCAGCTGTTTGTGGGTTTATCCGCATTACAGACATTTGGGTCGAATCCAGAAATGCGACAATGATCAATTAACACAGAATTAAATACAGTAATCCCCCGTATTAACAGACGCAAAATGCTATTTTATATATACGGTACTGTACTGTATTAACATTTTACTTCATTTTATAATGAATAATTATATTATTATTAATACATTTCAATATTCCAACATAAAACTCCATAAAAACAATTCCCTATACGTTTTTTGGTCTATCGTGCTCTACGCGAGCGATCGGGAAAATCAAACTAATTAGTTATGTGGCGAATGCAATTACGTTGCAATTAAGTTGTTGTGTACTGAAATGTATTGGTTTGACTGAAAACATACATCTCTGTTCTCGCCGGGAATGTCTTTTGGATTCTGGCACTGACTCTGGTTCAGGATGGTGGCAGTTCCGGTCATGTTGGCCAGAATGTACCTCACGAAAGTGGTCACGCTCTTTGGTTGTTGGGTCTGCGTCAAGCTGACATAGTACTGAGGAGGGCCTGAAGCTGCAGACGGGAAAAAGGAATGAGAACGAGAATGAACGAGGACGTCGTCACTACTTGACACCGTTTGTACTGAGCATGCACGAAATCGCTGCTACTTCTGGTCATCGCTGACGTTTTTTACGACAGCATAGCAATATGTATTCTTTCGTGGTTTATATACAGACAATTCCGCATATCGAGAGAATTAATGAATTCATTTTGTTTAAATAACACACTTTTTTACACATCTGTATTGCCCAAATGGGGTCTAACAAATGTACTATTTAATTAAATTTTTACATTGATAAAATTTTATTTAATCACTTAAAATTTTTATTGTGCCAATTTAGTTAATTTTATTAAATTAATAAAATTTTATATGCAACTCTAGTTTATTTTCCATACACTTGGCATCGTTGTGTATGTTTTCAAGTTTAATAATAATAATAATAATAATAATAATAATAACAACAAAAACAAAACAATATAAATACGCGAAATTGCCGTAAATTGTTTCAACATACTTCAGACAGGAAGTAGACGCGTTTGCGCAGTACAAGCCGTGTTTTCACTACTCGGTCCGTACTGTATGGTGCATTCAAGACTGCATGACACGCAAGTATATTTAGCGCGGGGGAAAAAAAATTAGACGAACCCAAGATGGGATTGCGTTCTCTTGACACCATGTCAGGGGGCAGAAGGGAACGGAACCAGCTGTTATTAGACTTCACCAGAAAGCCATACAACAACTTGGCCATCTGAAACAAACAAGAGAGAGATTTGATTCTGTGCTTTCACTTCCAGAAGATCATGTGCTCAGATCATGAGTATGTCATGTGACTCACCGTCTTTGGCTCAGCTGTAATGTTTTTGAGCACGCTGTCATCCCCTCCAGCCTGCTTATACAGTGAGCGAGCTACCAGAGTAGCCACTTTACTCAGAGACTACAAAAAATGGTGAGAGGTACATGAGGCATATAACATTCTGTGCAACCTAGAGTGAACATGACAATCTATATCGCTGCATTGATATAGTTATACTTCTGAGCGAAGTAAAAGTACCTTGGCAGTCTCGGTCTCGTACTCCAGCTGCTCCTCTGGGCTCAGGTTGGGAGGGTAGCTCACGTTCAGGTACTCTGCTGTGTCGTACAGACTCTCATAATACCTAGACAACACAGGCAAGAACATTCTATTATTATCTATTTCTTTTCAACGGTATGTACATTCTTACTTGAGGACTGGTTTGACGCAATGCGTCTCCTTGACAATTACACACTCACCCACGATTACTGCGTTTAAAACTGCATGCAATCGGTTTCACTCAGTTCTGCACCAGTAAATCATGTGATACTATTTAGCAACACAGTAAGCGTACATGACGAGAATATAATTGATCTTTTTTTTTTTAGCTAACACTAGCTGAAGAGCACTTTCCTGGAGAATATCTTGACACAGGAATGGATCTGGTTCCCTTTAAATCCCTTCCTATTCATTATATACACTGATCAGGCATAACATTATGACCACCTGCCTAATATTGTGTTGGTCCCCTTTTTGCTGTCAAAACAGTTGTGACCCGTGGAGCACTAACAGCATTAACTACTTCAGCAATTCGAGCTACAGGAGCTCATCTGTTGAATCGGTCCACAATGAGCCTCGGACATCCGTGACCCTGTTGGTGGTTTACCACTGTTCCTCTCTGTTACCCTTTTCATAGATACTGACCGCTGCAGACCAGGAAGAAGAGCTGCAGTTTAGGAAATGCTCTGACCCAGACGTCTAGCAGTCACAATTTCGCTCAAATCCTTACGCGTGTCCATTTTTCCTGCTTCCAACACGTCAACTTTAAGGACAAAATGTTCCTAATGTGCCTAATTTATCCCACCCACTAACAGGTGCCATGATGAAGAGATAATCAGTGTTATTCACTTAACAGTCATAATGTTTTAATGTTGCTGCCTGATCTGTGTTTAAATTAGGACTGTGCTTATAAAATGTATACATTTGTCATAAAACAACAGACTTCCGTAAATGTTTGCTACAACTGATGCACGCTAATTCTCCTACCTGTTGGTAAATGAGGATCGATGGTCTGCCAGCACCAGTCCTGGGATTGGCCGTGCCCTCAGGAAGCGCTGAAAGGAGGAGGGCGGTAAGGCCTGAGTGGCATTGGGTTCATCCAATGAGAGATTCAACATGGAGGCTGCGGACTTGATGTTGGCCACCAGAGATGTAACCTTAAAAAGACAGAAGTGAACCAGGTGAGTTTGATGCCTATGGCAATGTTTTCATTTATTAATTTTTTTCATCTTTTCATCACCCACCTCTTCATTCACCGTTTTGTTTTTCCGAGATACAGGATCCGAATGCATCCACAGCTGCTGTTGATTCCATAGCCCCACCTGTGAACACAACAGTGTGTGAGTGTGTGTGCATGTCCGAGTAGACATGCAGCGAATGTGTGGGTGTGGCGGCCATATAGCAAACCTGGCCGATCTCCAGAAACGAGTGCACGTTGTCAAAATCGATCACCGATTTATTTTTCTGCATATCATACACCATCCGGGAGCTGCCGATGTAATCGAATGTTTCCTGGTAAATGGGGAAAGAGTCGGATACTAAAGTGTTACATACATGAAGCACTGGATCAGATTTGCACAAAAAATGTTTAACATAATAAACACATACCCCCTGGAAAAACGCGAAGAAAATATTGCGTGGGGGCGGAGCCATTTGAGCGACCGAGCGAAGGGCCTCGGCGGCGGCCAGAAGCGTCACAATGCCAGACACTGTTCCCTCGGCTGATGGAGCGACGTCATAGAAAAACGATCTCCCATCCAACTGAAAGAGAAAAAAAAGGGAGAGAGAGTTTGTGTTACAGACTGCCAGAACAAAGACTGCTTGTCTACTACTAAAGAGTATACTGTCACATGGCCCTACACAAACACAAGACACCTGACCATAACATTTATATGTATTTTGTGAACATTCCATTTCACATCTAGTAGCCATTTGCTGTTAAAATAACTTTTCACTCTTCTGGGAAGATGTTCCACTAGATTTTGGAGTGTGTTTTTTGGAGATTTTTTGCTCAATCAACACCAAAATCATGATTAAAATCAGATACTGATGTAAGTAAGGATAAGGAGGCCTGGGGTGCACTTAGTGTTCCAATTCATCCCAAAGCTGTTCAATAGGGTTGAGGTCAGTGTGCTACAGCAGGCCACTCAAGATCTTTCACTTTAACCCATGTAAAGAACATATTGATTGAGCTGGCTTTGTGCACAGAAGCATGATCATGCTGGAACAGGTTTGAGTCTCCTAGTTCAAGTGAAGGGAAAATAATCGCACCAAGAGACATCCTAAACAATTGAGTACATTTGTGGTAACAGTTTGAGGAAGAACCACATATGGCTGGAAAAGTCAGATGTTTAAATACTTTGGTGGCTTATTTAACTGTTTAAACAAGACAAGCTTTAGGATACAGATATATATCTCCACATCAGTCTCAACACTCACCCTGGTTGCTGCAATGACCATGCTCTCGTTCTTCTTGTGTCCCATGGCGGTGGCGTTAATGGGTCGGATGGTCGCCCACACGTTGAAGTCCGACAGAGGATCGCAAAGCTGCTCTGTGAGAGGAACAGTGCATGTAATAAATACTGGCTGTTTGGTAGATTTGCGTTTCGATGCATAGTCAAAGATACGATACAGTAAAGATACGTATAAAACAGCTACTGATACGATACGATACGATTTACCACTATTACGATGCAGTGCGATCCAATTCCGATTTGATTCGATAAAAAAAATATGATGCTCTACAATTCAATATGGAAGAGTTCACTTTTATTTATTCGCTGCAGACAGACAGTAAATCATAAATTTGTGCCTTCTGACTTCTAAAGCATGGCCCTTTCACAAAAGTGCTAAAAAAATAAAAAGAGAAAAAGATGAAACAAAACCAGAAGTTCTTTTCCTGTTCTGTCTCTAGGAAGATGCAGCTCTACCTCTGCCATGTTAATCTGTATTCTATATGACTCTCAGGACACGCCTCGGTCTCAGTAGAGCTGTGATACGTCATTCACGTAGCAGCAGTGGTGCTGAGAGAACGCGCTCGAGAAACGGTTTAGCGAGGAGAAATAAATCTACATATCAAATATTGGTCACAAATGATTGGTCACTTTCTAAATAATAAAAGTATAGCACACCTGCATCTACTAATAATCATGTATAAATAATTTTATGGATGCAAATATGTTCGTGATACAAATGCCAACTTGTATACACGACGCGGAGTTTTGAGTCGATGCATCACATCGTTAACTTTTAGTACCCGGGTTGAGGCTGAAGCTGTTCTGCAGGTCCGTGCGTCGCATGCAGGTCACTGTGTCTGTGACGGCATGCATGTGAGAGAAGAGCTGCATGGCGCACAGTGGGTACTTAGGAGCACTTCCGTTCACACGCTTGTTGTGATCCTCATAACACTAGAGACAAAGAAGAAAACTGCAATAAAGATATGCTTTTTTTTTTTGGCTGAATACTCTGTCTCCAAGCCTTTCTTTCTTTCTTTCTTTCTTTCTTTTTTCTCTTTCTTTCTTTCTTTCTTTCTCTCTCTCTCTCTCTCTCTCTCTCTCTCTCTCTCTCTCATTCTCACAAACATTTCTTTCTTTCTTTCTTTCTTACAAACATCTGTCTTTCTTATAAACATTCTCTCTTTCTTTCTTTCTTTCTTTCTTTCTTTCTTTCTTTCTTTCTTTCTTTCTTTCTTTCTCACAAACATGTTTCTCTTTCTTTTTCTTTCTTTCTTTCTTTCTTACAAACATCTGTCTTTCTTATAAACATTCTTTCTTTTCTTTCTTTCTTTCTTTCTTTCTTTCTTTCTTTTCTTTCTTTCTTTCTTTCTCTCTCACAAACGTTTCTCTTTTTTTTCTTTCTTTCTTTCTTTCTTTCTTTCTTTCTTTCTTTCTTTCTTTCTTTCTCTCTCTCACAAACATCTGTCTTTCTTACGAAGATCTTTCTTTCTTTCTTTCTTTCTTTCTCACAAACATTTCTCTTTCTTTCTTTCTTTCTTTCTTTCTTTCTTTCTTTCTTTCTTTCTTTCTTTCTCTCACAGACATCTGTCTTTCTTACAAACATCTTTCTTTCTTTCTTTCTTTCTTTCTTTCTTTCTTTCTTTCTTTCTCACAAACATTTCTCTTTCTTTCTTTCTTTCTTTCTTTCTCTCACAGACATCTGTCTTTCTTACAAACATCTTTCTTTCTTTCTTTCTTTCTTTTCTTTCTCACAAACATGTTTCTCTTTCTTTTCTTTCTTTCTTTCTTTCTTACAAACATCTGTCTTTCTTACAAACATCTTTCTTTCTTTCTCTTTCTTTCTTTCTTCTTTCTTTCTTTCTTTCTTTCTTTCTCTCTCTCACAAACGTTTCTCTTTTTTCTTTCTTTCTTTCTTTCTTTCTTTCTTTCTTTCTTTCTTTCTTTCTTTCTTTCTCTCTCTCTCACAAACATCTGTCTTTCTTACGAAGATCTTTCTTTCTTTCTTTCTTTCTTTCTCACAAACATTTCTCTTTCTTTCTTTCTTTCTTTCTTTCTTTCTTTCTTTCTTTCTCTTTCTTTCTTTCTTTCTTACAAACATCTTTCTTTCTTTCTCACAAACATGTTTCTCTTTCTTTTTCTTTCTTTCTTTCTTTCTTTCTTTCTTTCTCACAAACATTTCTCTTTCTTTCTTTCTTTCTTTCTTTCTCTCACAGACATCTGTCTTTCTTACAAACATCTTTCTTTCTTTCTTTCTTTCTTTCTTTCTTTCTCACAAACATGTTTCTCTTTCTTTTTTCTTTCTTTCTTTCTTTTTTCTTTCTTTCTTTCTTTCTTTCTTACAAACATCTATCTTTCTTTCTTTCTTTCCTTCCTTCCTTCCTTCCTTCAATAAATAAACAGACAGACCAAATTCCAAAAAGCTTTGTATTCACTATCTATATGTCATCATAGTTTTATTTCAGTACTTGTATATACCAAATCAAACCTCAGGAAGCCCATGTACAAAGTTAAACACTTTTCTACTCTCTGACACAAACACCCACCTGGCGAATGACTTGTGTCTCGTTGTCATCCTTGAGAGAGAAAATCGGAAAAGGAAAGTCCTCATAGGACAAGCCGTTTCCCAGAGGGTTCCACACTGTAGTGTTGCAGTTGGCCAGGTCAGGGCCGTAATCCTCAGTGTACACGCCTGAGGGAAACGAGCAAAACGACACATTCGACAAGATGTCACTGACAAACTTCTACTCTCTCTCATCCAAATACAATGCTCTTTTAGACACGCACAAAAAAGTATAACGAGTACATTCACTCTTACAAACTCGTGTGCGTACAGACCCGTGTTCTGGTTGGGGCAGGACGTGTGAGGTGAGAATCCCTGGTCTGAAGGTGTGCTCTTGTGAACGACTGCCACTCCTGAAACCCGGGTTGAGTTCTTTAGACTCATCATAGTGGATCTGCACGCAGAGACGGAGAGGGGACACGCTCGTGACTAACAGGACGGGCACAAATTAAATATGGGAGGGAAAAGTAGGAAGGAAAACAGGAGGGGGAAAAAAAAAAGAGGGAGTATGAAGAAAGAAAGAAAGAAAGAAAGAAAGAAAGAAAGAAAGAAAGAAAGAAAGAAAGAAAGAAAGAAAATTTCAAACAGGAAAGAAGAAAAAGAAAGAAGGGATGTAGAGAAGGAAAAAAAAAACTGGACTGGAAAAGTAAGCAGCAACAACAACAAAAAAAACAACAACAACCAGAAAACAGAAAAGAAAGGGAACACACTGGGAAAAGAGAAAGAGGGCAAAACAAAAATAGGAAAACAAAAAGAAAGTGTGTGTTTATGGGTCGATCGCAGCACCTGGTGAGTGCGGTGGACTCCATGAGCACCACGTATGGAGAATGAGGTCCGGTTCTGACGATCCAATCCAGGTCGTCCTCCGTCTCCAGCACATGAAGAACCCCAGTGTCTCCTGATATGGATGCTACAGAACACAAATCCACACGAAATATGGTGTCGGATTTTCATCAGTTTCCATGTTCAGAAGTGGATTAATTTTCCATCATAGCTTTGAAGAATCTTAAACTTATGAGAGTCTCCTCCAAACTCCATGAAAAACATCTATTGGCCATGTCCACACAAAATGCATATTTTATTCATATTTTTCCAAAACGCATAGGAACCCTGTGTGTCACTGTGGTTCTTCACCATGGGAACATAAGTGTCACAGAGAGATTGTAAATCGGTGTGGTAGAAGAGAAAGAAAAAATGTATTGGCTGGTATTCAGGGGTGGTGAAAGTAACTCCAAGAAATCCTCATGTGAATCATTTTACTCCTTTTGTGCCCTGGTTTTATTTCATGTTTACTGTCTCTGGTACACTAAAGCATCTTTCACTATCATAATGTGAGAATATCCTCCATTTCTTTAAACCGTATCGCTAGATTATATTTTGTCCCCCAGCGTTTAATGGAGAGTGTGTTAGAGAAGGGAGGAAAAGAGTGCAGGCAGGATGGAGAAGAGTGATAGCAGGAGTGTGATAGAAGAGTATCTGCGAGAGTGAAAGGGAAAGTTTATAGGACTGTGGTGAGACCTGAGATGTTGTATGGTTTAGAGACAGTGGCATTGAGTAAAAGACAGGAGGTGGAGCTGAAGGTAGCAGAGCTGAAGATGTTGAGGTTTTCATTGGGAGTGATGAGGATGGACAGGATTAGAAATTCGTTTATTAGAGGGACAGTGCATGTAGGACGTTTTGGAGACAAGGTGAGGGAGGTGAGATTGAGATGGTTTGGACATGTGCAGAGGAGGGACATGGGGTATATCAGTAGAAGAATGCTGAGGATGGAACCACCAGGAAGGAGAAAAGAGGAAGACCAAGAAGGAGGTTTTTGGATGTGGTGAGGGAAGACATGCAGGTAGTTGGTGTGAAAGAGGCAGATGTAGAGGACAGGGTGGTATGGAGATGGATGATCCGCTGTGGCAACCCCTAATGGGAGAAGCCGAAAGAAGAAGAAGAACAAGTCCCGCAGCGCTGTGTTTTACTCCTTACATATTTAACGCAACGCCTGTGAGCACACTTTATTGCTTTAGTGTTTTATTAGACGGAAATAACCTAGTAAAATAAGTAAGTTAAAGTGTGTGTGTGTGTGTGAGAGGTTGGAGGAGCTGCCCTCTGTAATCCGAGGAAAGAGCTTCGAGACGGTTCGTCTAAAAACTAGTTAAATCCAAACGAACTACGTCAGAGATGACAAATTGTCAGAAAAACTAGTGTTATATATGTTATATCCCAGGACAAGACATGACACAAAGATGATTTCCAGGAGCAAGTGCATCAGACTTTACAAAAGATGTAGACATTTTTACACATTTATCAAACCCATCCTTGGCATTATACTCACACTGACAGCCGATCTGATGAGTGGCATTGAGAAGTCGGACACATGGAGTTGTATTGTTCAGTACCACATAAATCTTCTGCTCCACTGAACTACAGCTTACACCTGAGACACAAAGAAATGACCCAACACTCTGTAAACCTCCTGAACAACACACTCCTGTGAGTCTTTACACCATGTTATACCGCAACAGACTTCTAAATAACGAGTGTTTATTATCAGTGATTTATAAGTAGACAGTTAAAACACGGACATTTAGAGATACACTGGAATAGTGCAATGAAGCCTGTGGTACCGGTTATAACCAAGTCATGACTGGGGATTTCCAACATAAACAAAATACCAATTCAATGCAAATTTTTTACATTTGTAGTGAAATTGGGTCGCGTTGTGATAAAAAAATGTACTCACGTGAATAAAAGAAACAAACTAATAGCAGTTGAATCCATTTTGACGGTATCGGTCCCATCTTCCTGCTTTCTGCTGCTCGTCTGACAAAACAAAGGAAGTCCACAGGCTCGTTTCCGGTTCCGGTTTGGCGTGTTCGAGCGACGCTCAGGCTCAATCCTACTACATGATATAATAACAACTTCTTGTTTTTTTCTATGTAGGTTTCATAAATAAGTATAAAATAATTTATTCGAAATATATATATATATATATATATATATATATATATATATATATATATATATATATATATATATATATATATATATATATAATATATATATATATATTTATATATATATATTTGGTCAATTGTAAATGAAATACAACTGCTCCAGTTGTATTTAATATGCGTGTTTATTTCCCTAATTACGGTATCGCCTTCAGTTTATTAGTAAAAGGTTGCCAGATGTATCTTTTAAAAACTGATGGGTTTACTAAAGGGGGTTAGTGGAAATGGTGTTTCAGTGGTTATAGATGTTGGTCTTTGGTTTAAATCCCTGGACCCCTGTCAGGCTCTTGAGCAAGGTCCTCCCTCCTTATCTGTTCATGTGTTTAAATGAAATAACAATAAATTCCTTTGGTTAAGAGCATCTGCCAAATGCTGTACATTCGTGTATTTATGAATTTTCAACCACTGAAGCTGCCTAGAGGAACCCTCATCATACCATCACACCATCTACTGAACACACACCCTACAGGACACTTTTGTTGCCAGTTTAAAACAAACTGACAATGACTTAGTGGAATGGTAGACGCTGTCGAAGGTTCAAATATTGTGGCAATGAATGTGGTGCCAACTCATCAACAGTACCTGATTACACACTTTTGGGATAAATTACACACACACACCACACTAAAACATTTTAAAATAAGTAAAAAGTTCAGGTGTCAAAAAATAATTGGTCATTGTGTGTTATGCATGATCATTTGTTTTCCAACAAGGCAACGACCCCAAACGCACCTCTCGGTTATGTAAGAGCTGCTTGTTCTAGCAGGACAGTGATAAAGTGCTGCATCAGATGACCTGGCCTCCACAATCACCTGACCTGAATCCACTTGAGTTGGACTGGAGAGTGAAGGAAAACCAGCCAACAAGCACTCAACACCTTTTGGAACTCTTCATGATTGTCAGAAATCCATTCCTCATGAATCTGACGAGAGAATGCCACGAGTTTCCCAAACTGTCAGCAAAGCAAAACGTGTCTACTTTTATTTTTCTTTTGAATAATCAAAGATACAATATATATTCTTAGTTGTATAATTTTACTACACAATTCCAGTTCTTTCCCAGTTTGGATGTCTTCACTACTGGTGTAAAATGTTATGAATGATCAAAACTAAGAAAAAACACTGAAGGAGAAGTCCAAACTTTTGACTGGTACTCTACATGATATTGGAGTGTATTAAGATGGGGGGAGTATCGTTTGGTTTTATATGCAAAGATCTGGCAACCACGTTTGAGTGTCCGTACTTCCGTCGTGTGGTTCGTCCTGGTATAAAGCAACGCAGTCCTCGTCTTTGGCTAAAAGTGTGCAGTAATAAAATCCCAGCGATTCCATTTCGGCAGGAGTGAAAAAAGAGGAGCCTTAAAGGAAACTTCTCTGGTTTTTTTTTTTAAGAGGGACTCGGTTGTGCGTGTGCGCGCGCGCGCGGTGTGTGTGCTTTATGTAAATGAGATGGACAACATGTCCAGCGGCGTCGCGCTCCAAAAGCAAATCGCGTCGATCATGGACGAGCTCGCCAAAGCCGCGGTGGCCGAGATAAGCAAGGTGGTGGACGACGGCGTGGTCCTGCTGCGCCTGGAGATCTGCGAGCGCGAGCACGAGATCGACTCGCTGAAACGGAATCTGCAGCTGGTGTCCGAGGAGCTGCGCGAGACGCGGCGCGCGCTCGTCCGCCAGCGTGCGGGTGGCGCGTGCCCCGGACAGCCGCTCCAAGGTGACCCGATCTCCAGAGCGTCAAAACATCATCACCATCATCATTTAATGATGGTGGTGGTGTCTTATCTATTCTGTTAGTGATGGTGGCTCACTCTATACGGTAGTGTGCAAAAGTTCAAACCCTTAGAAAGGCAGAGATCAAGGTTTAGTCTTCTAGTTTCCTAAGTGATCACCAGTTAATAAAAACTATTCATGAAATAATATTTCTTAATGAGATCTTAAACAAGCATGCAGACACAACAAAATTTATTTTATGAATTGTTTTAAGGGTCATTCCATCTTCTGTGCATGCACCAACCCGGTCCAGGATGATCTGATCCCGGAACTGGTCCATCCACTGATCAGACTTTAGTACATGCTCCATCCTGGTGAGGGTCATGGAGGATCTTGGGCCTGATCCCACTGATTCATTTTTAGTAAAAGCTCCAGTGTGGACAGGGTTGTGGTGGATCAATGAATTAATCCCATGGATCCATCTTCAGTACATACTCCATCCTAGACCGGGTCATGATGGATCAAGGAACTGATCAATTTTTGTTCTATGTTCCATCCTGGACAGGGTCATGGTGGATCTAGGAGCTGATTCATTGTTTATTTTATGAAGATTTGGAGCTTTTTGTCAACCTACCTGACATTTACAGCTACATTCCCTCGTACAGTGAACAAGCATCTGGAGAGCATTTCTTTTTATCTGTAGGGACTTCTGAGGGAGACGAGACATGAGGCGATTAGATGTGACCGTATCCAGGATTGTAGCAAAGTTGACCAAAGTTTCACTTTATGCAAATCTGGAGTGATAAATGCACACTATTGAAGCGAGTAAAGACGGTGGAGCGGCCATGATCCATCTCCTGATTTGAGGAATTCTGGTTGCATCACCTGGCGAGAAAAAAATGTTGTACTTGTCACTTTATAGTAGAAGTTCAAAGTAAAATCGCTGCATCACAATCTGCACAATAATGACCACTAGTAGCAAAGAGGTTTTTTTATTTATTTATTTTTTAAGAAAACAGCCGATAGAAGGGCAACAGCTTTGGTTTTTGAGTAGCAAGCAGTCTGAAATTGTTTAAAATTGTTCTCTGGATCTCCACAGGTGTCACAGAAAACAATCAAATCGGCGAAGAAAGGCCTGGGATCGACGAGGCAGACAGGCCGAGTGACGGCGCGTCGGCTTCCAGAGTGGTCGTGAAGCTCGAAAGCATAGATGATGATCAGTCTGTGGAAAATGGGAAGGATTGCACGAGAACAGAACCTGAGCTACACTCCAGTTCTGCTGATGATGACCAGGTGTGGTCGTTGGAGAACAACGAAGAGATGCAGGATGCTTATTTCAGTTCTAGACACGATCAGTCTCGGAAGTCTGAGCATCGTTCAAGGAGTTACGAGTCGCTTGGGGGTAGAGCGGAGACGCAGGGCCTGAGTGGGGAAGAGGAGCTCTCTGCGGACAGCCTGCACGCGTCTACAGACGAATTTCTGAGAGCGCAGCCGTGCTCTCACTCTCACGACGCACTCGTGCGACCACCTGCTGATTGTCAGGAGGATTTCGGGACCTTTGCAACGTGCGTCACTTCCAGAGGGAGACCGTTGTTTGGGGCGGTCCTGAAAAAGAGACGATACGTCTGCGCCTTCTGCACCAAGAGCTTCGACCGACTCAGTCATCTTGATAGACATCAGCGCATACACACGGGAGAAAAACCCTTCAGCTGCATGTTATGCGGCCGCTGCTTCACCCAGAAAAGCAGCTTAAAAAGCCATCTGAAGACCCACCGAGGTGAGTCATGTCCGGTACTGGTTATGAATGGACAAGCTGATGTACACTATATTGCCAAAAGTTTTCAAACACCTGGTCATAAGTATGGTATGTGTGCTTTTTGAGCACCCCATTCCATGTTTAGTCCCAGTTTGCTCTTATGATGCCCTCCACTCTTCAGGGAAGATGTTCCACTAGATTTTGGAGTGTGCTTGTGGACATTTGTGTTTATCAGCCACAGGGGCTTTAGTGTTCAGTAGATATGAGATCAGAGGTCTATAGCAGGCTACTCAAGATCTTCCACTCCAAACCATGTAAACCATATTTTCATGGAGCTCGCTTTGTGTACAGGGGCATTGCCATGCTGGAACAGGTTCGGGTCTCCAAGTTCAAGCGAACACAAAATGTTATAGCGCATCCAAAGACGTCCTGTACAATTGTGTGCCTCCAGCTTTGGGGTAACAGTTTGAAGAAGAACCACATATAGAAGGAAAGGTCAGGTGTCCCGATACTTTTGTCTTTATAGTGTATTATTAATTAAAATCACAGATTTATTTGAACGCATTTCATATAATATTTAATAATTTCTATAGAAACATTTACAAGAGGCTTTTTATTTAACTGTATAAGACCTTTTATTATGAATCTAGTATTAATCATGCTATTCAGCAAAAGAAAAATATTATCGTTGCTATGGTAATGCCTTCAGTAAGAGATGTTTACTTCATGTTGTTTAACGTTTATGTCTCCTGTCTTCTGTCCGTTATGTCTTCAGTGATTTTCTTTTAGCTTAATCAGACTGGAGAGGAAACAACTGTGTATTCATAGCTTTAACATAAGTGATAAAAAGAAATTTTTTCAGAGATGAATTTTGATATGATGCGTAAAGTCTTTATTAATGAAACAGATTTGTTATGAGGACTATAAACCATTTGTCAGGATTATGGCATCAGCCGTAGGACTATGACCCCAATGAGGCTTTACATCTCATGTGGTGTCTTGTCTTGTGATAGTATTGCAAGTAGAGCTAAAACGATTCCTCGAGTAATTCGAATGAATACAAAAAAGGCAAATTATTCTACACACGGAGCACTGTGTTTCCACACGGACCATTTTTACTGACGCACCGCAACCTATTCACTGGACAGGTAAACACAGAAGAAGCTGCAGAATGAAAAATAGAGGAACGGGGAGGAAACATCAAGGGGTGAGGAGAAGATTTAGGTCAAAGAAAACGACAGAAAGTTTGGGATCATTTCAAACGAAAACTTGAAGAAAACCCAAAACAGTTTTTAATATAAAAATAGATTTTTATATTTTCACTTATATTGTGGTTTTAGCAATAAAAATAAAATTTTTTTCTAAAAAGGCAACAAATTACTTGTTCATTTTAAGAGACTTAAGATTTTCTCTTGTAGTTTTAGTATTTCTCATTAATTAAGGAAAGGTTCTTTATTCGATTAATCGATAGAATAATCGCCAGAATACTCGACTACTAAAATAAACGATAGCTGCTGTGGATCTATTTTATAAAGAGAGCAAACGTTAATAGATACTACAAAGTAACTGAGAGAAACCATAACCTGAGCGTAAAAATGAGGACTGTGGAAAACAGTAGTCCAAAGGGGGAGACAAATGTGAGACCACAAGCACTGTGAAAGTTCCACCTCATATATAAGTGCTACCGTGTTTCCTCGCAATTATATAAATCGTATATAAATTTTTGCTCCAAAAGGTGTGGTACGGCTTATTTTTGGGGGATGTCATATGAAATATGGATAGAGTAGCTTTTTCTTTTTGCATTCATCTTGTCAACATACGGTGTTACTCCCCTACAATTAACGGTAAAGCCGTTACACGCAACCTGATACAACCTGTACTCTGATTGGTCATGTGTTTACCGTAGTTCTTGTACAATGGCACCCGCTTGGGCATTTACAAATATTTACGGTAATTATAATTTATATCACTGGTGTTATATTAATATAATAATTATCATTATATATTAATATTATTTTACTATAATTATTATTATATTAAATTAATATTTTACAATTCAGTACATCATCATGTGTTGCAACAGACCTATGGCATTACTGTAAATGCCGGCCGACGATCTTATCTGGGGCTTATTTTCGGGGTACGTCTTTTTTCTGGGGAAACGCGGTAATTACCAGTGAAAACAAGTGCACAATCTATCAAATGAGGTGCAGTGATGAGAGCTGTAGGCACTCGGCCAATCCTGACAGGGAAAAAACATTTATATAATATTGGATAATCTCAAGGTAGCAGCAGATACTTTTTGCTGTGCCACATAACATTACCTTGTTGATTCTTTTTAATATGCATCTGTATTTTTTATGTTTTTTGCCGTAATGTCTATATTTCCATAGCTTTTTTGTTTAATCACTGTTTTGTTGTTGTTGTTTCAGGATTCACTGCCGATTTAGACACAGCATCTTTGTTGCAGAGTGAAAACAATCTGTTCAGTGATGAATGGAACATGGCGACTCACTGTGAAGAGCAGAGCGCATCCAACTTGGACCAAAAAGCAGAAGAACCGAATTCACACCTGTCCTACCTGAGCCACGAAGCAGCTCACTTCACAAACACAGATGAAGAGACCATTCAGCAAGCGTTTGAAGATCAGAAGATAAGATCCTTTCCCTCAGGAGATAAACAGACGCCAGCAGATCTACCTGAGCTCTTTGAGAGGAACGAGCCTGAAATGGAGGAAGAGGAAAATCCCAAGATATCCGATTGTCACTCTGGATCTGACAGTGCCATGGACGAGGAGGACGCTCAGGCACACTCATTGAACGTGGCAAGTTATGAGATGGACTCGAAGGAGTCCGAGTGCGTCAACGCAACCGAGCAAACCTCAGCTCATAACCAACTCCGGTTAGAATCTGCCTCCACAGTCCTACACACGTGGGGGGTCTCGGAAGTTAAAAGTGTTGCTGTGAACCAAATTCATGTGAAGAAGGAGGAAGAGGATGGGTCCCGCTCGGACAAAGAGGAGTCCAATCCGAATCCCGAGGCGCCCTATGATCTGAACCAGACAGTGTCACTATTGAAGCAGAACCCGACCACAGATTCGCTAAGGACCACAGAGACTGCACCGGTACCTGATTTTACACCCGACACATTACCTCGGAAGCGGTGTATGCTGAATGGACGCGAGCGGCGCTTCCTGTGCGTTCTCTGTGGTAAGAGTTTCGACCGCCTGAGCCACCTGGACCGTCATCAGCGCGTGCATACTGGTGAGAAACCCTACAGTTGTGGGATATGTGGCAGGTGCTTTACACAGAAAAGCAGCCTGAAGAGTCATATGCGAACTCACACTGGCGAACGCAGCTTCAGGTGCACTCGGTGTGGCATGAGCTTCCCCACACGGGCCATTCGCTACCGGCACCACTGTAACTAAACCACAACCTGCGTCTTACAGCTTATCGTTGTAAAACGCTTTTAATAAAGACTCCTCAAACTCATCAGCTTTGTCCATATTTATGTACTTTGATACAGCCTTTTTGCTCTGACGTAAACTACATTTACTGTAAAATGAATTACTTTTTTGATATGAAATTGTGTGCACAACATCACCCCTGCACTTACGGGTTAAAAAGTGTTTTTATTTGTATTTTTTTGTAAAACGCTACATCATGAAGAATTTAAAAGTTTACACCAATGAAAAAAATATGTAATTCCACTTTTCCACTAAGGACCAATCGAGAAATAGGTTTCATGTTTACCGTTTATGTGAAACGCCACTGACGCGTTGCAAATCCAGAAAAACCCCCAGAAAGCAGTGCTTTCATCAGCTGCTGTCCGATGCCGATTAAATATGAAGTTGTTACAGTGATGTAAAAAAACATGATTACAGACTGCAAAAAAAACGTATCATTATAGACAAACATGTCACAAACCTGCCTTAACCAAGGGTTTCAAAGCTCTACGTGCCCTGACTAGTCCTGGAGAAACACACTTTTCCCGCCTGTGTCTTGGCACAAAATATAAAAACTACACTCAGATCCGAAAACATGACAAGTCATGGGATTTATCTGTTTAAACTGTGTCGATTCATCATGCATTCATAGGCAAGAGTTCATTTTCCATGGATGTTAAGATGAAAGTCTGTGTTTTCAGGGTTAAACAAATATCAGTGTGTTAAAGCAGTGACTTTTTATTTCCAAAATAAAACTGATGTCATGAAACATCCATTGGACTTGAACTTGAAATATATGGGTTTTTTTGTTTGTGTTTGTTTGTGCTTTCTCTTTATAAAAACCATACTAATTGTGGACATGTAACTGTATTTATCATGTGATCTGGTTACAGAATGTGTACTGTCCCCTTTATTGTCATATCGTAGCAGCCAAACTTATTTTTATGATGGGGATTTAGTGTGGAAAGAAACTTTTTTTAATAGAAATCAGATTTGTAGCTAATTGTCAGGATTGGACAGAAGTACCGTTTACGTCCGTTTGGTAACGTTATAACGCTTCATGGTGTGTGTGTTTTTTTTTTTTTTCATCACTGGACTTTTGGAAATGTGCTATGAACCATGAGCTCGTTGATCGCAAGACTCGGCATGGTTGTAATTGTTTCTCTGCAGACTTTATTAAATCATGAATTGCTAATATATTATTGTTTGGTTCATTTTATTGATGATGTATAGAAAGGTTTTTTCTCCTTGGTTACTCAAGGGGGAGCTTATTTCACCCATAAGATACTTATCCCCAGTCTTAAAACCTGTGGTGGCCAGTAACAAAGTAAAGGTAATTCATTACTGTACTTAAGCGGCTTTTTTTTGCGTATCTACTCTACAGAAGTATTTCTGTTTGGGGGGGGTTTAATCTTAACGTCACTACATTTAATAATCAAATGTACTTTTTACTCAACTACATTTTTCTATTTTTCTATTTATGAGCAGATAAAGCAAAGCAACCGATCAGGGTCGAGCACGGGCTCCATTTTAAACTTGTTTTGATTGGCGCTTGATGGAATCTACTTATCACCAACATACAGTTCAGCATCAGTTAATATGCAAGCAGAACATTTATAGAGGAATAAATGATGGAAGAAACTCCAGACTCGAACTCGCTACAACACCACGTGGTTTTATTTTTATGATTTCTTTGAAGTAGTTGAAAAATAAGGTTTTGGTCTCACAATCATTTGAATGGATATGAATCAGTGTTTGACTCATTAATAACATTCTATCGGTAGATTGTTGTGCTGAGAGTAACATCAGAGTCTTTTCATATGAACTAAGTTGATTAAGCAAAAGTATTGTGACAAAAAATGATAATAGGAACATTATAGCTGTAATAAATCATAGTATTTTGGAAACTTAAGTACAAAGTTTAACGGGAGCACTTTTAATTTTACTAAAGTCATATTTTACTTGCTGTATCTTTTTTACTCAAGTTAGTGAACTTTGTCTATCACTGTTCACAACATCCAAAAATGTAAAAGACCGATGCTACCAAATGCTTCCTCTGAGTCATCCTAAGTCGTGTTCTCTATGGGTGTGTAATAAACACTAAATGCCTCTCTACATGGGCTACCATACCATTGTGAGGAAAGCTAAAGAGCCATTCATCCCACCCACATGGCAGGACAATTATATGGTCTGTACTGTAGTAGCCCAAGCTAATATAGTATTTACTAGAGAGTATGGTTTATCACTAATTGTGGCCTTTCATATGAAGAGGCAGTTTGATTGACATGGTAGATGACCGCATTTACTAGCAAACCTTTTTTATTTAACAGACAATTCAGGAATTTGATTTTATATCTTTGATCTGAAAAGCTAATTGGTGAACAGATGGAACACAAGTCTGTATACACAAAAGTATGGGAGCCATTCAGACTGCAGCCTTTTGTGATCCTGAAGCTTGTGGCCAGAAAAGTGTACAAAACATTGAACATTTTGTGGCTTGTGGGTGGAACCTGTAATGCTGACGATCTAATCTCAAGAGATGGGTTTCTTTTGTGGATGAATGTTCCAGACAGTATATATATACAATAATGGTTACAATAAAGATTTTCAGTATTATGGAATGGTTTAATGGTTTTATAAATATTTTGGCTCTTTTTATATATCTGTATAAAAGGGGATTTATGTATAAAAGTGTACTTAAAAATGCAAAAGCCACATATTGAGTTTAACTTTTAAATTTAGCAAATTCACTCAGGCTGAGTTGCTTCACCTTGCACACACAAATGAGTGAATTTGTGTAAATCAACATTTGTATTGTTTTTAATGATACTTGCAGATGGCAGGTTGACAACCATGCTTTAAAAAATCTATATAAAATAAAATACAACATTGTTTTGACAATTTTAGTTTGAAAAAAAAAAAAATACACAGACGTTTTGTTCAGTTGGGAAGGTATAAGCATCTAGAACAGGGGTCGCCCACAAGGACCACCTGAGTAGCCTGTGGGCCTTTTCTAAAAATAGCTGTTTCCTACTTTGTTAAATCATTGTTGATGACTATTATAAGAAATCATTAACATGATCAGTGTCTTCACATAGACGAATATTATTAATTATGAATAATAACATATAATAAAAGGTAAATTGAGCCCTTCACATTAATCAGTACCCAAGAAGTAGCTCTCAGTTTTAAAAAGGTGGGTGACCCCTGATCTAGAATATATAATTTATTTCATTTGTATAATAATTTAATGATATATGCATAAATTTGATATACAAACATTGAAAACAAGCATTTGTACGTAGTAAAGCCGCAGTAAATCATGTTTAAACAGATAAGTTACTGTTGTAGTACTATAAAATGCTATAAAAAGAGAATGGAACAAAACATAGCAAGCTAAAAGGCTTGACTTAAAAAAAAAAAAAAAAAAGGAAATAATATGCATTGGTGTACAAATGAGCTGAAAACCACAACAGTGACTGAAAATGTGATCGTTTACTGCTGCTGTTATTTGCTGCTTTTAGATTTAGTGTTTGTTCTCACTGTTTTAATTGAACTATTTCGCAGATTGCTCAAACTGATGCTCGGTAGTGTCGCCAAAACAGATCCAGTGCGACTGTCCTAAAGTTAGCAAACAAACAGTTTACACAGTATCACTTTGTTAAACTGTACAATTTTCACGATTTCACAGTTTTTGTTTACCATGCTGATGTTTCGCCTTCATCCATGACTTGTTCCTGCTGCCGGTTGACCCTGTACTCACGGCCATTCTGCAAGCATCTGTGTTATCTTGCTGTCATGCTAACCGGTAACTCAACTAATCGATAACGGCATTCGTTGACAGTGAATTTCAGTATCGATTATTATCATTTTATCAAGTAGGTGCTGCAGCCCTAGTCTTAATACTCAATACACATTTATTACTTCTCTATAACTATTCTTATGTGCTGTTCACACAATCATCTTTCTCATTTAGTTGAAGGAGAGAATAATTTTGGAGATGATGGGAACATTTTGGTTAACTACTTACAGTAACAAAAAAAAATCTAAAACGTTTCAATTGTTTTGGATTATTTGAACTATTTGTCCATGCGTAAATTATACCACAGCATTTGCTGAGGTAAAATATTTGCTTAAATATTGCTTAAAAATATTTACGTTATTTTAAGATGAAGAAAACTGAACGGATTCTGTGTAGCTTTCAGTAGGTAGCTTGAGTATTTCAGATTCAGAATAGTATAGCCTTTATTTGTCACATTACAGCACAGTAAAATTATTTCTTCACATATCCAAGCGATGCTAGGAAGCCAGGGTTTGCCATGATACAGCACCCCTGGAGCACAGAGGGTTAAGCCCTTCCTCAAGGGCCCCAAGAGTGTCAGCTTGGCAATACTGGGACTTGAACCCATGACCAGTAACCCAGAGCCTTAACCACAGAGCTACCACCTTCCATCAGACTGATTATAAGGTGAGTGTGTTAGAAAACAGTTTAATAATAGTTGTATTTGGGAATCGATTGAGGTGAAACGACAGTCCACACACTCGGGGGTTTTACGGTCACTTCAATCGAGCAACGTAACACATGACAAAGGTTGCCAGATTGTTTTGAATAAACCCGTGCAACCTAAAAACGAACAATATAAATTGTATTCATATGTTACATATTACCTTTAACAGTTTAATTTACTGTTTAAAACATGTTAGTCTCATTTACTTTCCTTTTATTTACTTTCTTATTAAGTCCAATCTTACAATGCTTTCCGAATTAGAATCATTTTACATCAAGCCTTAATAACTTTAAACATACATAATGATCATTTGGATTGCTAATAATGAGTAACTATACTATATACTATATAACGATAATATAACTATAATATAGGTAAAAATAAAATTCATTAAATCTGCCGTTAAACGTTTTCGTGAAGTTAAAGGTGCTCGAATGGGGTGTTATATTGATTTGTGTGGCACCTGGCAACCCTGTGCGCAGCCAGACTAAACCGGAAGTAACCAGCGATACAGGTTAAACAATAAAGGAGAACGGAGTGGATTCCAGTGGATCCCGGATTTCTGGGACAGAGGAGAGTAGATTACATTAAAGACTGAGAAGATGCCGACGTGTATGACTCTGGAGACTCAGATCTCCTCCGTGATGGAGAGTCTGACCCGAGCGGCGGTGGCAGAGATCTGCAAACTGATCAACACCGAGTGTGTGGAAATGCGGTTAGAGATCCGCCGGGGCCAGAAGGAGATCGAAGCCCTGAAGGGGAAAATACGGGATCTGAAGAGAGACGCGCCGAATCCTTGTCTGCTTGCGGTGTCTTTAAACGAGCCTCGAGAAAATATGCAAAATTCAGGTCCTGATTATTTACTCAGATTCAGTTATAATTGGCAATGGGAGTTGTTTATTAGTTGTCTTTCTCAAACATCTGGTGTCTAATCTCATAGGTTTGGCCGTGGGGCGTGGCTACTCGGGTGGCACTGGGTGGGCAGGGGCCAACCTTGAAATAGATCATGCAACCCCAGTTCCCATTACAGCAATTCATGCAGACTCAGGAAAAAAATAACGCATCGCAGTGCATTGCCAACATGGTGCTCCCAGATGGTGTAATAAACTAACACGCAGATCCATTTGATCCCCATAATTGCTGGCATATCATATTTAGAGGGAGAAAGAAAGATTTCCTGAAGAATAGAAATGGTTAGAATAGGATGTAACCGATTAAGAATTAGGTCAATCTACCTATTTACACAAAATAAACCACGGTAGTCTGGAAACATTTAGGACATGTTTACGGATATGATGACTATTTGTATTACCAGTAAATAAATTGCACAAGATCAGTGATTGGTTAACAATAGGAATCAGTGAGTGAGCAAGGATGATCATGACTAGTTGTTGCAAACAATGGGAATCAGTGATTAGTTGATGGGAACAGTGATGGTAATGATTGGTCAACAGACACAGTGAGAATCAGCAAATGAAAAAGGGTGATCATGACCAGTTATTGGAAACAATGGAGATCAGTGATTGGTGGAAAAGGAACTATGGTAACCCTTATTGGTTGTTGGGAACAATAGTGATCCGTGATGGGATGATGGGAACAATGGTGATCAGTCACTGGATGATGGGAACGATAGTGATCAGTGATGGGATGATGGGAACAGTGGGGACTGTGATTGGTTGTTTGGAATAAAAGAGATCAGTGATTAAATGATAGGAACAGTGATAATCATGCTTGGATGTTATGAACAATTAGGATTAGTAATTGGTCATTTGGAATCAGTGATTGGTTGATCGGAACTGTGGTGACCATGATTGGTCGTTAGGAATTAGGTGATCAGTCATTGTTTTTTGGAACAATTGTGATCAGTGATTGATCTTTAGGAATAATGGTGTTTAGGGTACATCAGTTTACACAACACATTTAAGGTTTACAGAAGTTGTAAGTTGCTTGAACTTCTTTAACCAGCAGCTGTGATCAGATCTGAAGAGCTGTTTCTAATACTAATAATATATTTTTTTAAATAAATGTGCTACAGGGTGCAAAATGTTTCCATATCTGATCTGATCTGATCCACCCTGAAAGATTTGGTATCTAAGGTTGATTTTGTAGTGAGTTGATTTAGATAGAAGTCTTTACTTCAATACACCCAAATATGTTTTCTTCTTTACCCACATGATCCACTTTAGCAATAATATTAACGTTTTCTTTAAATCTCTTTCTTAGATAACAGAGTCGATGATCTCAGCACAACGTTGACATGTCACAATGAAGACAACGATAAAGAAACTAATTCTCCAGTGCTGACGAACAACTTGCAGGAAAATGATGTTCGGGGAAGCAGGAATTCTCATCCAAACTCTGGCATTGTACAAAATCAGACGTGCATGTTGAAGGAGTCCCAAATCCTTATGGAATCATTGACCACTGCAGCTCTCAATGATATTAGAGAACTCAGTACTGCTGCCGTAAAAGTGGAGGGTGCGAGTCCCCCTGTCTCCACAGTCGAGTGTATCTCAGAGGTCTTCCAAGCTGACCAGAAGCAATGCACAAATACACACAGCCATACAACAGGTAGGAAAACCATCCCACAGGAATTTCAAATATACTCAGCATACTTAGGCATACAGTAGGTAAAATATTACTTTAGTAAAAGAAAAAGTGCTCTTGAGTAAAAGTAAAAAAAAAATTGCCATGAAATGTATTTTAGTGACCAAAGTACTATAATTTTTTACAGCTATAATGTTCCTATTATCATTTTTTAACAAGACTCTTCGCTTGATCAACTCAGTTTTTGTGAAAAGACTCTGATGTGACTCTCAGCACACTAATCTATTAATAAAATTTTTTTAATGAGTCAAACACTGGTTGATATCTATTACAATTATCATGAGCCCAAAACTCAAAAATCACGTAAATAAGGCGACCGGTGTTGTGGCAGGAGTTTCTTAAGATAAGATAAGATAAGATAAGATATACCTTTATTCGTCCCACAGTGGGGACATTTCTCTGTTACAGCAGCAAAGAAAAAGAAAAAGTAGAAACATAATACAGTATATAGTATACACACAACACAATGTATAAGTACAAAAGAAGAAAAAAAAAGACTTTCATCATTTATTACTCCTAAAATGTTCTACTTGGTGTTGAACTGAAGCTAAAGTGAATGTTAGTGTAGGTAGATACCACCAAGCACCCATCAGAACAAGTTCAAAACATGTTTAGTGGCTTGTTTTTATCCACTTATAAATAAATAAAAAGGAACAACTGATTTTGCAAAATGTAGTCGAGTAAAAAGTAAGATATTTGACTTTAAAATGGAGTAAAGTGAATAATAAAAGTCTCCCGAAATTAAAATACTTCTGTAAAGTACAGATACGTGAAAAAGCTTATTAATTACAGTAAAAAATTATATTTACTAAGTTCATGTCTGCCACTGGTGGCGTAGACTTGTTTTAATCAATGCTACAGGAAAAGAAATAGGAAGTTCCTGGTTTGCATTTTCACCACAAAATATGGAACTGTGGCAATTATGTAAAATAACATGCAAAACCAAATGTGAGATTGACGCATTTCATTATTCACAACACCACAGCAATTATAAACCGAGATTTGAGTGAGTTTTCTTTTTTCTTCTTTTGTTTAAATCCTGTCAGAAAACATTTCACACTTACTCATGCTAACTAACTGACTAGCTGTAGTAATGAAAGGATTTAAATATGAAAGAAATGCTCTTAGAAATCCTGTCAGGTTAGCTCATACTAGATATTTGGCTAACTTTTAAATCAAATAGATATGAATATAAGAGAAATGCTGTTAGAAATCCTGTCAGATTAACTTATATATGTTGTATATTGCTGTATATTCATGCTATATATGAATCCTCTTAGAACTCAGATTTGTTCATGTTAGCTTGTTTGCTAATTGTTAGCTGTACCTTGTTTACTAATGTTGACTGTGTATTACATTAAATCTGATCGCACATTATGTTTTAGGAGACAACAGTAATCACATTGGCTCTGCAGAGGAGATTTGGCCACAATCTCATTATTCTGCGCATTTACATAACAAACATCTGCCTGAAGAAGAATCTAGCTACAAATACGTGACAGACTTTAATCATCTAAATGGGCATAGGAGCAATGAAGGGAATGCTAATAGGTTGCTTCTAAAGACTGAGGAGAATGAAGAGCCTTTAACAAACACAGTAGATGACCTGGCACCATGTGGAATGATAGAGAGTGAGGCTTTATCATGGCCGTCTTTGACTTCGGTGAACTTTCCGGTGCGTGGTGGAGGTCCAGGCTGCTCTTCTATGCTACAACAGGCTATTCATGTTTCCCATCCTGAACACGCTGATTTTCATCTCGGTGTGAATGGAGAAATAGAATATACAATCGAACCGGAAGTGAAACAGGCAGGAGGACGAAGTATACAGGATGTGAGCCAAGCCACAGCACTCAGACAGAACTCCACAGTGTCCACAATGCTGACACAAGCAAAGGTTCTGCCGATGGCTGAGATGCGGCATAAGCTATTCTCCTGCTCTTTCTGTCCTAAGAGTTTTCAGAGCAGTGCTGACCTGAAGAGGCATCAGCGCATTCACACAGGAGAAAAGCCTTACGGCTGTGCCGTGTGTGGAAAGCGCTTCTCCCTCAGGGGGAACCTTGTCACCCACGAGAGGGCACACAGTGGCAGCAAGCCCTTCATTTGCCGCCAGTGTGGGAGAGCCTTTGCCCATGGCTCCAACTTAAGGGCTCATCAGCGTGTCCATACAGGAGAAAGGCCTTTTCACTGCTCTCTGTGCGATAAGACATTTGCTTGGTACTACCCTTTCAAAAGACACATCAGCTTACATTTTCTGAATGGTCAAAACCCCTGATTACTTTTGTGATTTTTTAAAATATTCAAGGCCATGCTTGTGTCTTGCAAATCATTACAGGCTTTCATACAAAAATGAGCATTTTGTACCAGAGGTCGACCGATAGTTGATTTTACCGATACCGGTAATACCGAGAGCTAGGTTGAATCATACTTGCTGATAAACAGTTAATCAAACGGTAGTTTTTAAAATGGTTACTAGACAAAAATGAAACACAATACTCCGTGGAAAATAGTATAGAACTTTATTACAAAAATAATAAAGTACTGAATCATGAAATCATGTGCTAAATGAAATTAATATGAATATATTAATTATATTAATAAATATTGAGGAAAATAAGTTTCAAACTGAAACAAAAAGTAACACTCTAAATAAAAAAAAACTGTTCCATACAAAATAAATAAAAAAGACACAGCACATCAAATAAATAGCACGTGGTGTCCGTGATTCACCACTAGAGGCCGCTCTCGTGCTGTATAAGGTAAACCCGGAAAAACTACCGGTATAAATATAAATATACCGGTATGCCAATACTCGATAGTTCCAGTAATCAGCTATTGGTGCAAATTATTCGGGAAAACAGATGAATCGGTTGACCTCTACTTAGTACTGTCTGTGGTTGTGTGCTCGTTATTTCTGAGTTAGCTTTAAGCAGGAAGTGAGGAAGTCCAGAAAAACATTTTAGGAAAGGCCTAGTGTCTTTGTTAGACAACACTATTATATATGGAAAAACACTTAAAATAAACGTAATTAAAATGTTTCTCTTGTTTTTTGTCTCATTTGAAGACATGACATCCAAGATCTCAGATGTGTGTGTGTGTGTGTGTGTGTGTGTGTGTGTGTGTGTGTGAGAGACACATGTTGCTTTGTCTTCCTGGATTTTCTATATAACCTGCCTGCAGTTCCTGGACATTTGGGTATTTCTCTTTCTAAGCATTTCCTCATATTTGTCTATATGTTGGAGCTTCAAACACATATCAAAATTCAGGGCCCAGAGAGATTTCCATTTGGAATGACCAATTTGGCCTAAAGTAAAAAAAATACGTCATATGAAAACACACACCTTCATCACTAGATGGAGACATTTCACAGCAGAGTTAAAAATTAGTTTGAAAATATAAATAATACAAAAAACATCATGCAGATGCACTGGGACACATCATCAGTGATGTATTCTGGGGTCATTGGGTGTTTCGAGTCTTTCAACATCATACACCCTCGTCCAGGCGACCCCGGCCTGTGTCCCAGTAGCAATTGCCCACGGTTCTGCCCTCTTAATCCAAAGCCATATAGTGGCTTTCTTTGAGGCTTCAGCTGCCGTTCTAATCGCCTTCCTCTTTGCCTTCCCAGTGATGCCTAGTAGAGTAAGTACTTTACAGAGTGAACGCCCCGCAAAACCTCTACAGCCCACCTCCAACGGCTCACAACGAGTTTTCCAGCCCTGCCTTATACACTCTTCAACTAACTCTTGGTACTTCTCTCATTGGCCTCTTCCATGCGCTCTTCCCAGGGCACAGTGAGCTCCAATAAAATCAATTGCTTGGTAGAATGTGAGACAATGATTACGTCTGGACGAAGGTGTGTAGATGTTATTCTGGTAGGGATCTTCAGCCAGTTATCTAGATCCACCTGCAATTGCCACTCTGTAGCAGAAGTAAGAAGACCAGACTTTACTCTGGATTGTGGGTGGGCCTCCTCTCCAGCTCTTAAAAACTGGATGGTCTTTGGCTTGTAATGGCCTTTGTTGGCATTAATGGCTATGCTAAGCTCTCAGCAACTGCCTTAAGCACTTGGTTGTGGCGCCAACGATAGCGCTCGTTCAAGGGCTTTTGAGCAGCTGCTGAGAATATGTTCTAGCAATCCCCTTCCCGGACAAAGGGGACAGGAAGGGGTCTCACTTTTTACCCAGAGGTGGAGGTTTGCAGTACTTGGTAAGACATCATAGACGCTTTGGACTAAGAACCTGATACGATGGAAATCTACTTTCCAAATGTCAGCCCAGGTGATCTTACGCTGCTGAACATTAACCTATCTAGTCCAAGCCCCTTGTTGTCCCAATCCCACCATCCAGCTAGCTCTTTCTTCCTCCACGCCTGCCCACACTTCCTGCTGAACAAGATGTTGCCGTTCTTTATCTTAAGCATTGTCAGTTCTCACAACAGGGAAGTAGCCAAAGCCTGCTCGCCCTGTTTCCATTGGCCCCACCAGTGCATTGTGCCTCAACCGTGATTTAGCCACTTCTAGGGATTTCTCTGTGTTCTATTTCCTACCTGTGCGCACCTGTATGACTCTGTACTGCCATGCTTCCCGTGTTCTTGATACCATCTCTTCAGTAAGACTATTCATCGGGAGGTGCAGAATTGTACTAAAATATTTATTAATTATTATAAATAACACTCTTAATATCCATTAGTTAAAAATGTCACCCTGAATTTTATAGCTTGTATTTGTCTTTTTGCTGTTTACTGTATTCAACTTTAACAGTGCAATTCTGATTTTAATAAATGCGACCCCTTTATTGTAGGGTGTGTTTGAAACAGCTTCATGAATAAGAAAAGACATGGCACACGTTTTCCCTCATAGATATAAGCCAAAATTCCACATTTGTATGTCTACAGAGATTCTGCCATTTCAGGAAGCTGTTGTATATCAGTCTTGTCACATGTGCAAACAAGTTATTCATGTATTTTAAATGCAAAAATAATCCCAGGATAATAAACTGCAGGTAAATCTTGTAAACCAACAGCTTATAGTGTAGAACAAACATGCAATATTTATAGCGTTTAAACAAAAAAAAGCATCTATTCAGTCATAAGTGGGTTTGAACATTAACAAGGAAGGATATATGAAGAAATGTATTTATAAATATGATCCATGAAACGGATGTAATACTTAACAAAATAATACATATATATGTAATATGGAAAAATATTGAGAATGTTTTGTGAAAATAAATACATTTGCAAAGCATGTTAGTATTTAACCCTGGTATATTAAACATAAAATAGTTTATATGTAAGGACGAAGCAAAGCAGTAGGGAGTCTCCAGTGTCAGTGCTTTTGCAACAGTCTACAACCACCTTTTTAAATGGTTTTATCTACTGCTGATTCCACTAAAATAAAAAGAAAAAAAAATCTATGTGACATAAATCTTATTAGAAAGGTTTCCCACAATACTGTGCTTTGTTGTGCAGGAGCAAAATCAATGTGGTAGTGCTGAGATGGCTTTCAGGACACGGCCCATTAACTGCCTCCTATGCAGAAAGGCTGGAAGCTGACCAAGACTGATATGATCAAAGCAGGTCTGAAATGTGTTCTTTGTGTCAAAGCAAAAAAAAGAAGTGCCATCTGTCCACATCAAAACACCTTTTAAATTGACCTTGTCTTTTTGTCACATCAAAATCGGGATCGTAAAAATTACAAAGAGGTAGGCGGGCTTGACACTATTCAAATAATGAAAGTCGAAGCATTCAAAAGCAAGACAAAAAATGCTTAATTAATAATATATATCTATAAAAAGTTGTCATTTAAATTACCTGTAAAGTATACCATCCAAACATCGACTCTTTATATTTGATTGAATACTGTAGATTTTTTATTTATTCAAATAGTTTCAACAATAACACTGCATTCAAAACCTCATAACGTACTGAAAGTCAAACTAATATTTAGCTGGCCAGATCAGAGTATGGGTTTGGATATTGCCTGTGTCTTTTTAATTATTACCCGACGGTGGATTGGTCTTCCTGGAGCTCTATAAATAACTTTGTTTAGAGAATAATGTTCTGTGACAAGGAACTAGCTGTGGAACCAAAATGGTGGCTTACTTTGTATTCCCACAGATAACAAAGTCCCCTATTGCCAAAAGGTTATGAAATGTCAGAAACCCCTTTTAGTGTGTTTGACTTTCAGTAATAATAAATATTGTTATATATGATTTAGAGATATGTCTATTATGGTACTGACATACTTATCCAGAGTGACTTACAATTGAGCAGGTGAGGGTTAAGAGCCTTGCTCAAGGGCTGAGGAGTGGCAAGTTGGTGGTGCTGGGATTTGAACTCATAACCTCCCATTCCAAAGTCCAAAGCCTTAACCACTGAGTTACCACCTCCCTACTATTTAGTTATTCTATGGTTTTTGCTTAGACAAAATTAACCGAAATTGTGATGCAATGGTGCTGCTAAATATGCATATAAATAATTTAAATCTAATGACTTTTTTTAAATAAGAAATTTGTTCTAAATCACCAATAAGAATACCAAGAGTGTGCAAAGCAAAATAATAACACATTTTTAAACATATTCTGGGTTTTTGTTTACTCCATCATTCCATATTTGCTCTTTCCCATATTCTTGATCTTTAGTATGAATGTACAATGTTGAAAATAATAAAACTGAAGTAAAACCACTGAAGGTGTCCAAACTTTTGACTTCTAGTGACACAGTGGTTTAGCAAACTTTTGAATTACACTTACACACACACACATATATATATGAGAGAGAAGAAGCCTACTGGTCATGTGATATACACAATAAGGGAAATGACTATGTTGGATTAGATTTAAAACAGATAAAGGATCGATTAAGTTTGTACAATTACAGAGGCGGATAATTGACAGCTGTACGCATGTTTGTGATCTGCGTGCGCGCTCCCGCGTGTGTATGTGTGTGCGCGCGCGCCAGTGGTGAGGGCTTTGGATTTCTCCGCGCTCCCGCTCGGCGGCTCTGTGGAAACGGCGATCCGGCGCTGCGAATCCCCTCCCCGACATAAACATGTCCAAACTGGAGCAGATTCTCCTTCTCGATCCTCCGATTGATCTCAAATTCAAAGGTAAGACCTTTGCGCTTCTGACCCGCGACTGACATCTAATTTGGAGTAAGTATAGATATATTAAAGACGGGGGAAAAAAAGTAAGAGACGGATTTCACGCTCCCGCCGCCATGTTGGAGGCTGGAGAATTCGGGGCAACTGCGGATCCCCGGGCTCGAGTGACGTCGCCATGCGGCCTTACACTCACCATACCCCGGCTAGCTTCACCGGATACGCCCGGCTTACTCGTTACAGCGATACAGCAAAACCGCAAATATATTTTATTTTTCCCTGGCAGATTTTATCATTTTTATACTTACACACGGGTCATTTTCAGTTTACTTTTTTTTTTTTGGCAACGAATTGATGAACTAGCGTCTGACGCCAGCGTTAGCATGAGCTAGTCGGTGCGGATAGGGTTACAGGGGCGACGTGGATGGTGCTAGCGAACTAGCAGGTGCTGATGGAGGCTAATTCTTCTTTTAAAATCCACGGTCGTACAATACAAATATCATTTTATCACCGAATACGGTATTTTTTTTACATTTTATTTAGTTTCCTCATTTTGGACTTGAAGGTTCTCACATAAGGGAGGCTCGATAAATATTTGATGCTCTGTCACATAAGGTGCATTACAAGAAGACACTGATCAGGGCTCAACTATCATTTTTTTTGCAATCTAGCAAAACCTTGGCCATGACATTTTGCTGTTTATTTATTTTCATAAAATATATATTTTAATTGTTAAATAGAGCCACAGTCTTGAAATGAAGGCTCAGAAGAGGGCGGGGTTCAGCAGCCAAATGGGGCTTGATGGGTTTAGCGTGGATGGAAGCAGGGTGTGTGCGCGGATCCATTCTGCATCATCATCATCATCATCATCAGATCAACTGCACATTTCAGACTTCTCATTTATCCTACATTCAGCAGTTTGTAGAAATGGCTTTAAATTATGCAAGATCCGCAGTCTGCGGGAAAACACACACACACACACACACGCGCTTATAAACCTGTGATTTAACATCTCCAAAAGTCTCGAGCATAAGTCATAAGAATGATCATATATATTTAATTCTCCTAAATCTGGGAGATTATAGTATACTGTATAAGCCTGAATGTATGAATGACACGGAAAAGGGCGATGTAAACATTCGGCCAATGAAATCTCGCGATAATGTCACATGACCTCCTTTTGACCAGCGATATGGGTTGTCACGTGATTAGAGATAAGAAGTCATGAAAAACGAGTTTTAATAACTAAATTAATATTTTCCAGATATTCGTTTTTGACGTTTTGTTCTAGAAAACAAATCATGTCTGATTTAAGCATTTGAAGTCTGGTCTAATTGATTTCTCTTTGGGACTATCCGTCTGTCTGTCTGTCTGGATCGTTCAGACATTTGTGATGCGTACTAGTCAAGTGATTAGACCAGAAATATAGGAGCTCAGTTGATCATGTCCCTTGTGATACCATTTCTTTAGGATTGTTTGTTGGGCATCCTTGGCGATCTTTCTCACTCCTTTACTCTGTGTTTATAATAGAAGCCAGCATCATGTGGTGATTAGGGCATTGATGATGCTCAACACCTCAGCTACCTTGCATGCTTTATAGCCTAATCGTAGTCTGTACAGAGCTGTGTTTCCTCTGAATTAGGTTAGGATGCTGTGATACTTATCTGTAGTCTATAGTGCAGATTGTAGATACTTCCAAAAAATTGGGATCATCACTGTAATTTCTGGTCCGATTTTTCAGCCGGAAGATACGAATGGGAATCACCGGGACAGCGCCTTCCACTCCGAAAACTGCGCCATGCCATTTATAAAATACCCCTTTTAAACATTTCACACCTCTGGTCATACATTAACTAACCCCACCTGTCCTGACCTGCACTGGTTTTTTTCCAGCATTAGTCACATGATCTGGCAGTAAACCATGCCTGCAGGTGCAGGTTGAGTCGAGTGTCCCTGTATAACTGGGGCACTGAGATCTCCCGTAGTTCATCGGTCCAGGAGGGAGCGTCTCGGGTTAGCTTCTGTTTACATGTTTCTCTCAGCACCGAACTGCTGCTCGAGCTTCGGAAAGGCCCGAACGATTGTGTCCGCTGAGCTATAAACAGCAGCACAGCAGCAGGACTGCTCTATACGAGTGTACTATCACCATCGTTCACTCTCTCTGTCTGCTATCTCTGGCTTTTTTTCTGCTCTCATTGTTTGTCATCCTTTTTTTTTTTTTTTTGCTCACCTATCATTTATTCCTTTCCTCTACCTATGTGTTCTCTCTGATTCTTTTTCACAGAGTCACTGTCCTTCTCCTTATCAGCCTCTTTCTCTTGAGCTGTCTGTCTGTCTGTCTCACTCTATTTCCCTCACCCCCTCTGTGTTATTTATAGAGACAAGGAAGCCTGGGAGACTGGTACAGAGTGAGTGTGGAAGACATGGTAAAGCCACTCAAGTGAAAGAGAACACAGGGTTTTTAGAACAGAGTAGTTTTGCTACGTTGTCCTTCTGCGAGGCTGAAAATCCAGTTACAGCAATTAGTGCTGTAAAAATTACATGTAATATCATTGTTCTATTCAGATTTTTTTCCCTATTCAAATGAAAGTGTAAATGCCCCCAATTATGCAAACATAATCATACAGTTTTTTTTTTTAAATGTTGAAAGTATGTTCGCGTAAACTCTTCAGGCATGAAATGTTCGAATGGCAAATCGTATTGCCTCATGACCGGTACAACACGAGTAACTGGTGCATATCTTGGCGGACTCGGTCACTGAGGGGCGTGGATGTTTCTAAGGAATTAAATTTACAAATGGAAGCTGAATTCAATCACAAATCCATTTAGCAAACAGGACAGGTTTCAAAAGCCTGTTTTGCTTTCCGCACCCGATTCGACATTAGAATCGACCTCGTCTAGTGACACAGTGGTTTAGCAGGCCAGAATGATGAGACCTTGGCTCTCATGAAAAAAAAAAACCCAATTAGTCATTATCACTAGGTATTATACAGTCAGTTACTTTTGTGAAAATGTATAGGTGATGAGGTAAAAGCAGAAGGTAAAAAAAAAATATCAAGCTTATAGACAGATTTTGAAGCTGATGATGTGTTGAGACGTTAAGATTTCAAGTAGTTTATTGTAGATAACTTTTTATCAAGGTTAGTCAGTCTTGGAAAAAGCAGAATATTATCAAATGGAGGTTGACCGGTATATTAGCATCGATAGATGATTGCTCGAACTATTTTTGGCAAAAATGCATACCGATAGTTTTTCCAGGTTGTGTTATTCAGTATGAGAGCGGCCGCTAGAGGCGAATCATGGATGCCACATGTTTTTTTATTTTATTTTTTATTGATTTTTGGATGTAACCGTTTTTATTTATTAACTTTTGCTTTTGTTTGAATGCATGTCTTATTTTTCTCAATATTCATTAATATAATTAATAGATTCATATTTATTCATTTAGTTAATTTTAATGATTCAGTACTGTTTTTAAATATTTGTAATAAAGGTCAGTACTATTTTACATGGAATGTTTTTTTTTTTTTTTTTTTTAAATCCAGTATCTATTCCAAATCTAAATCGGATGATTAATAGGTTCTCGGCAAGTACGATCCAACCTAGCTATCCCTAACGGTCAAATCCATTATGGGTCTACCTCTATTATCCACAACACATAATCTTGTGTGGTCTATATGTACAGGTCTTGTTTATCTTTACTTGGAGATTTAAGGGCTTTAAAGATGAATAATAGGGGACTTGCTGGACGCCATTTTGCACAGAAAGCGACTCTGAACTGTAAAGTGATTTATTAAAGAATGAATTCTACACTAATGGATAATGGACCAATGCCAAATCTGTCCAAGATCAGTAGTTCATCCTTAAGTACTACAGCACTTTGCTGAATCATCTTTATCTATAAATGTGCATCATAATATCTGTTACAATTCTGGCCTTTGGAAAAGCATTGCGACAGTGTAGGCGATAGTTTGAGTCATGGTGTTGGCATCTTCACTGTTTCTGATCCGAATGCGTAAAACATGCATCCCTATTTTTTTTTTTTAAGAATGTGGAACGGTAAGAAGGCTTTTAATGACGGAAATAACTCTGCGCATTGTGCAACACTGAGTCATAGGGTTTTTAATCCTTCACAAAAAATGACGTTAGGAGATCCCTTTACAGGATTCTAGATTAGTAAAGAATTGGTACAAAAAGAGTACATTCCTATAAGCGTGTAGCAAAAGATCAGCGCATTGCTACCGGGTAACGTCCACTGTCAACGCAGACAAATGTCGGATTTTACATTTGCTTCATTCATAATTTCTTATATACAGGCGCTCCCCACTTTACGAACATTTACTTAACGAATTTTCGTAGTGAAAGTGAAATTTGTTGAGTCGAAAAAATTCAAAACGGAGGAGAGCCGCCGCTATTCGTCGACCGTAACGAGTCTACATGATGCGCACTGGACTGGGGCCAATGAATTTTTTTTTTTAAGTAAATTTTTTTATGTACACTTTTATTACTTTTTATTATTTAATACAAAATATTGTGTACAGTATTTCGATTATTTTAATTTGTTTTAGTAGATTTTATTGTAAATTTGATAGTATTTATAGCTCTTACATTATTAGGAGATATGCGTTGTCAATAACGAACACAGTAACAACTTACGAACAAATTCATGGTCGTTCGGAACGTAACTAATCTGTAAGGTGGGCAGCGTCTGTAGTTTATATACTATATAATTTCATTTAACATTTTCTTGAATTTTGTCCACGTATCATTTACACCTGAATGGGTCGACACTTTGAAAATCCACCCTCGATCTTCTGGTTGCCTTTATGCTGTGTGTTTGGGACACTCTCATTCTAATCTCAGATACTATTTAGGACAGGTGTTGGGAACTAAGGGTGCAGCATAAGTGTTTTTACTTTGAGGATGGATTTTGACCGATATCAACAGTCTGCTATAGTGGCTTAGGACCAATGTTTGCATGAACATTTCTGCATTTAAGTGCTGAATAGTAAATCTCAAAAATGATGGAACTGTAATAAATGGGATTTCAGATGACTGGTTCACTTTTTAGTCTGGATATTTAAAATGATTCTTCCTCAAGTTTCTTCCTCATCTTAGGGAGTTTTTCATTGCCAAACAAACAAAATTATAGGCACTATAATTATACATTTCAGCTTCATAACAGAATCAAATTAAGCTAAATTTAATTAAATTAATAGGTGGTAGTCTTTGTGAGTCCCTATACTGTGTGTGTGTGTGTGTGTGTGTGTGTGTGTGTATACATTTAAAAATTGGTAATACGTCTATATGTCTAATCCATATTTATTAACTTATATTGTACTTGATTACAAAGGACAATGAAAGCAAACCTTTAAATTTCAACGTAGGCACCAGTGTCGTCACCCAGTTTCCCCAAACAGCCGGGAATGGAATGTACAGTCAGTCTTCCAAAGGAAGTTATTCGGCATATTGCTGAGAACCTCTTGAATCCGTGCCTCCAAGTCCCCCAGTTTGAGAGGCTTTGTCCTGTACACCTCCTCCTTCGCGTAGCCCCACAGGAAAAGATCACATGGCGTGAGATCTGGACTTCTTGGAGGCCATTCATGAGGTCCGCATCGTCCCAGCCAACAAAATGCTGGTCTATCCACGCACGCATAGTAAAAGCTAAATGGATGGTGCCGCATCCTGCATGAAAAACAGGTCACCAAGTTCTATAGCTATTAAATATTGCCTAGTTCATTTTCACCCTCCCTGGAGGCCCGTCTTATTTTCTCTCGTATATTTAGTATTGCACTTAAAGTTAAAGTACTTCTTATCCGATTACTCGATTGATCGATGGAATAATCAGTAGAATACTCGTTTACTAAACTAATCGATAGCTGCAGCTCTGCTCTAAACTCAACTCTAGTGATTAGTTTAGGGATGAAATGGAACATAGTGTGTGTGCGTATAAAAACATACACGCTACAGTTCCTACTCGAGAAAAGTGATTTGTGAAAGTACTGTGAAATGTCTCTATTATCCTGTTACTACATTCTGGACCCATTTTTCAATGTTGTAACAAACATTTCTTTTTATAAATATCCTGGTTAATGGATCCTGGAACATTTTTGGGATGAGGGATAAGTGTATAATATAATGACTATTATACATGATATAAATCACAATATATACATTTGCTTACGATCTGTCAACAGAATAATATAGATTATGAACAGAAAATAAATAGACTGTTCAGCTTATTAACAAATGGACGTTTTATAGGAGACAGATATATATATTATATAATTTTTTTTTTCAGTTTGTAAATATATAAAAAATTAAACAGTATCACTTCCACAAAATCTCAGATATTGTGACACAATTCAGTAACAATATTGTATCGTCAAGCCCTAGTACATATGAATGTAATTTCCGGACATATATAAGCCACACCCACTGAATTTGACAAAGATTTTCGTTGTTTAAGCTGCAGGGTTCAAAATGTGGGAGAAAAGTAGCGGCTTATAGTCCGAAAAATACGGTAAAATTATTATCTCGGAAGCACATGCTCATTATCAGAATCTGTCAAATGCTGTTGGATTGGCTCTAAAGTATTGACACCCTTGTTTCTTGCTTGTTATAGCGATACAACAAACCGGATCAATCCAGTGAGTGAGAAATTGTATCCTAACAGCTAGTTTAATATAATGTGTTTATTATTATTGGTTTAAGAGGACCGTTTTCACTACTCCTACATATAAAGTAGAACTTTCACAGGTAGCGTTATGCAATGGGGTGGGGGGGAAGGACACGTACTCAGTCACTCAACGACGACATGTTTGGTTCAGATTTATTTCCAAGCTGTGGTTTGGCATTCAGTGGAAATGAGCTACAAACCATTATCCCCCCCAAGCATTGAAGCTGAAGCATAAATAGACTCAAAGGGGGAAAAGAGCCCATATACAAATCATCTTCGACCCAGATTTATGAAAAATGATCGTCTTCTGCTGCATCCTCCTGAAAGCAAAACACATCATGATGTCGATGGTAGCTCTCGCACAAATACAGCAATGTAACAAGTCCAGTTAAACTTAACAAACCCGTTGCTTGTTTTATGCTTTAAAAGAAAAAAAAAGGTCTTTGTCTACTTGTTGCTTCTTGGTGTAGTGTAGGAGGAGATCTTTCATCCGGCGCCTCCTCGGTTGGAATGCTTTTAATCACAGTGCCGTGACCTGAGAAGGACTCCGAGCTGGTCTGAGCCGTACGCGATTTGAAGAATTTTTCTCTAATGATGCTTGCTGTTTACTTCTTTCTGTTTACCGGTTTGATGTGCTCATTTATGTTTGGGTTGTGCAGCATGGCTTCGGGGGCGATTTTTTAAAAATTATTTTCTGTTCTTCATTTTTAGTAAGTAAATTGGCCTGACAATCGTGCTCTCCCAGGGGGATTAGGCTTGTGTTGAGAATGTGGGTTTATTGTTATTTTTTAACGCGTAGCCACAGATCAGGTTTACCATCAGCCTTTCAGCCGTTACCGATGTTTATCGGTGAACGATGAGTCCGTAACGGGTGAGCCTGCGGTTACTCGCTAGTTGATCTCGGCAGACCCGGCCCTTATATAATTTTACCGCCATTTTCAGTGTTTAGACCTTTTTGAATCATTTGCTCAGCGCGATTTTCTTGGGCAGGTGAGAACGCAACATTCACACTCGGGTGTGAACCCAAACAGCTAGAGCAGGAGGTTGTCTCGTTCCAAGTAAACTCTAGCTCGGTTTAATTGCAGCGAGAAAGCCCTGAATTATACCCAAGTGCCCCAAGTATTCAGCTTGATTTAAACTCTTAGGCTTTTTGCTATTCTTTTTCTTTTTTTTTCTTCTAAGAGAGAAGAAACTCATTATGTAATAGCATTACGCTGTTTTTTTTATTCGTTTAGCATATTTTGTTTTGTGCTTGTGCAACACACAAGCCGTCTTGTTCTCGTAAGGCGAGCTTCAAACGCTCAGCTTTCAAAACAAGTCTAACTTCATCTGATTGTTTTTTTGGAGCGCACCTGATGGCAGCTGATATATTAATACGAGTCATGCTCGGTCATAAGATCTACAGAACTTGGAGTTAATTGATGTGCCTTGTATTGGCCTGAGAGCAAAGCCGTGGAGCTCAGCGGTGTGTAGTTATATCGAAGCAAAACATATTGATAGTAGAACTTTATATGCAATCAGTATAGTAATTTATAGCAATTTCTGGCAATATATTTGTTTAAAGAACACGTCATACATTCATATCTATTTACAGTTACATCTTGTAAAATGTCCAGAAGACTATTTACTTTCCTGTCAGTAGATAAAAACTACAGATTGATTAATTGGCACTGATGGTTGATTGCTGGAACCATCAGCTGTAGGCAAAAATCAATACTGAACAGTTTTTCCGGCTTACGGTCCGCTGTCATTACGAGAGCGGCCTCTAGAGGCAAATCACTGACGGCACTTGCTGTTAGTTTTTTCACGCGAGATCGCTTGCTGCACGGAGAGCGCAATACTATATTTATTAATCGCTTATTAATTATATTATATTTATCAGTTAATATATTCATATCGATTTCTTTAACACAGTTTAATGATTCAGTACTTTTTTTGGTAATAAAGTTCAGTACTATGTTACATGGAGCGTTAATTGTTTTATTTTTTAGCCAATATCTATTACAAAAACTATCGGTTGATTAATCGGTTATCGGCAAGTACAATTCAACCTAACTATCGGTATCGGTGAAATCCACTATCGGTCGACCTTTAATATAAACAGCTTAGTTTTTCCCCCTCTCTCGTAGTTCTTATAGCGAAAACGCATCTTAGTCTCTCATGAATCCTCTCCTGTGACTAAAAGCTGACAGTTACAAAGCATTAGCATAGCAGACTCCTTTGAAAAATGCATAACATCTCCTTGCAGAACGTATCAACCATATGAACTTCTTGTGTACATTGTGGTTACTATAGAAACGATAACGGATAAGAATGAACTCGTTACTGGAGAAAGGAAAAGGATTTTGCGGTTGTCTAAAGGAATTTCTTCCTCAAACGATGTGAAGCTTGATAAGCTAGCTTGTCATTAATTGCCATCAAAGGTCTCCAGAGTCTCAAATTTACATGCATATACTTTTCATGTATATTAAGAGAGATCTGGTTGCCCATAGTTTATTAGTAGGAACACAGAAGTTGTCTTGCGGGTCAAAACATTCTCCTTGAAGCACGCAACTTGGCATGTGCCTGTATTCATTAGAGAAAGTCTGTCAATGTTATTGTATTGCTGTCACTTTCGGTCATATAATGCGCCATGCTTCGATGACTGGTGCCTTCTAGAGCAAAACCGAAGCATGTTGTCAAGTCTCTCACTTTGCACAGAGCGACAGTGTTGGAATGTCACCAGCGAAACACCCGCTCCTTCACCACGCCCAGCTGTAAAGCAAACAATCGCAGGGAAACAATGGAGCTGGTTCAGTAACTAAAAGGCAGATAAGCAACAGTACGGTCCAGAAGTCTGAGTATCATTAACTAATTTTTTATCAGTTGCTATGCAGGCAGGTGACAAATGAAACAAAAATGCACTGGCTCTGTTCTGCTGCATTTTTTTTTTTTTGGCTTAGGTGTAGGTTGCCTTGCAAATTTTTCGACGAATCACCCGTTCACTATGATGAAACATTTCGATCCTTGTGGGCATGGTCTTTTCCAGAAGTAGCCAGGGAATAAGGGCTTAATAAACGCTTATCAAGAAGATGACAACGGTGCAATTCATACGCCGTGAACTTCAGTCAATCCGTTTGAGCACCAGCGGGTGATTTTGCAATGTGAGCGCATTCTACAGAACAACCGTCACACGACATGGCCAAAGGTTTGTGTAGTCATGAACATTAGACCCCCGTTGTGGGTCTTCCTCCTAATCCAACATCTATGGAGACTTAGTTTGCCAAATTTGTGGGGGAAAGAATTAGAACCCTTACCTCAGTCCGTGGTTTTGTAATGCTCTTAGAGTTAAAATGGCAAATCCTAACAGCAGCACTCCAGAATTGAATGTAAAGCCTTCCAAGAAGAATGGAGATTATAACAGCCGAGGAGAACTAAATCTGGAACAGTTTGTTCAGACATCACATATGAGTGTACTGCTATGATTTCCGAAAATGTTTGAGCCACAGCACTGTAGTGTGTATTATGCGATGAGATGCGTAAATTGCTTCAGGTTGTATTCTATTACCACACGGATTTGTCTTCAAATGAGCAGCGTTAATGAATAACACGTAATGACCTACAATCACTTACTACAATCCATTAGGTGTTGTCATATCTTCAATTCTGCTTCTTATCTAGCTTTTCAGACTTTAGATTTTGTAGCAAACACAAGTTAACGAGGAAACAAAACCAGGTCGACGTTTACCTTTCCTACCGTTTTAACCTACACGATCTATTTCAGGAAATATGATGTTCTTCTACTGAGATACATGAAGCAGGGCGTTGGTGTGTTCTTGATCTTTTGCTTGCGCTGGGAACTTGCAAAGAAAAGCACTATCGACCCTCTTCCACATACGTAAACCCACAGCCTCATGCGATTGGCCAAGCCCAGTTTGCCGTCCTGTCCCCTGGCTACTGAAGGATCCTTGAGATTTAACCGTGCAATTTTCCTATAATAAGGTCAACACTTTTCTGTAATATAAAGTCATATCTTTTATGTGATGATACTAATAGATCACCGAAAAGGTTGCCTAGCTGACGTTTGGTTGAAGCAGACGCAATGGCGTTAGAAACTCTGAACAGGATAAAAGATTATTTTTTTTTTTTGTCTCTTTAATGACCAGTCTTATCATAAATTATTCTATTGCTTTAGCTGACAAGTTTGACATTAGTCAGTTACACCAGATTGCGCAAGGGAAAGCCCCCTTTGCCCATTGGGCTCGCCAATAAATCGATGATTTCCTCCACCCTTGCTTATCTTTATCTTATCCTTATAACCTCACCTTCTTACACTTTTTATTGATCTGTAATTCATCGTTGCCTCATTTTACTGTCCCTTTGTTGTTTAAGGTATTATGTAACGTGATTTTATTGAAGAATTTTACTTTCTCAGAGAAATCTCAACCTTCTAGTCAACAACACAGAATTCTTTACTAATGAACAACTACCATTCCATTGCAACTGGCTCTATTAAAGGGGGCATTCTAGCATAAAACTGACTTTTAGTTTCACTGTTCTGTAGTATTCTTTAACACAACAATGTACACCAATCAGGCATAATATTATAACATTATAACATTATGACCGCTTATGATTATCTCTTCATCCTGGCATCTGTTAGTGGGTGGGGGATATTAGGCAGCAAGTGAATTTTATTTTAAATATTATTATAGTTTTAATTTTTTTTAGAACTACAATCCTATAAGAACTATTGCTATGTTATTGACAAAATCAATAAATGTGTTGAAATAGAGACACTACTGTAGATGACTAGTAGGTACACTGGCCAGATATAATATTGACATTATAGCATTATGACCGGTGAGGTGAAAATGATATGATAGCATTAATCATAAGATTGCCATTTGTCCTCAATGTTGATGTGTCAGAAGCAGGAGAAAAGAACAAGCATAAGGATTTGAGTGATTTTGACAAATTGTGATGCTAGAAGACTTGGTCAGATGTGGTCTTCATGGTCTGGAGAGCTGTACAGTAATGAGGGGTAATCTGCAGTCATAATGCATTATGGGTAAAATCATGCAGAAGTTGTTTATCCTCAAAGTCTAATAATTGAGATCTTCATGAAGTGGGATGCAACTGAATCCTCGCAGGGTCGGCATGTTCTTTAACAGAAAGGTTGGAGACTCGTTCCTAATAAAAGAAATGACTACAGTTCGTTCCACGCTGTTACGCCATGCGATACCGTCCGGACTGCGGCTAATTAGAATCAACTTCACTAAAACAACAAGACATTGACCTGAAGCACATGTCCGAGCTCTGTAAACGTTATTTAGAGAGCAAACTTTCAGCTGGCCTGCCCAGTCACCAGACCTAAATCCTGTTGAACAGCTTTGGGAAGGTCACAAGTTCAGAAAGAAATATTCAACAAGTTTTACAAGAGGTCTGGCAAAGTATTTCAGCTGAATGTTTGGAGAAACGAACTGTCCAGATTCCAAGAGTGTGTAAAGCTGTTATTCATGCTAAGGAAGGATTTTTTTTTTTCCCAGTACAAAATAACGTTTAACGTGAGCATTTTTTTTTCTCCCCAAGTAAATCTTCATGCTGTTAAATGATAGTTTGTTGCATATAAACAAAAGGAACATGCTTGTGTCTCTCAAAAATGAAAGTACTAGGTGGTTTTCCAAACGTTTGACTGTATATCTGCTACAGTGACAACCCATAATTTTATATAGTTAGTGGGGTTTCTCTTTTCACTCCTCTGGCTTTGCATGTATTAAGAAAATGCCTCATTGGGAACTTCTGGGAATCTCCACCACAGCTCTCATTTTAAGTGGATCGCCAGTGAAACCACCCGAAAGCCCTCCTCAAGACATGTCGTCATACCGCCATTGCGTTGCTGCTGTGAGAGCTAAGCAGCCACTTTTTAACTGAGTGGTTCATCTATTTTCCATCTTCCGGATTATGTTCAATTCACACCGAGCCCTAAATATACCTCTGAAAAAAAAATAGTGCAGTAGCCCCCAAATAGGCTAACAATGTTTAATGAAGTGTAGACGTGTTCAATCTGAGCGCTGCTTCTTGGAGATTTTTCTCCCTTCTGGGGTCCTTCAAATTGAGTAGCAGCCGAAAACTGTCCAGATGCCACCATTACACCTCTTGTAGCCTTTTTAAAACGTCGCCACCGATCCGAATAGGCGTGAAATGTAGATTTCAGAGTTGTGAAGTAATTACGGCGAGTAACACCCAATTGCAAGCTGTCGAAGCACAAGGGACTTTAATATTCAAGCTGAAAAAGCTGCTTCTCAACCGTGTTTAGATGATGGTCCTGAATAAAATAAAGCCTTCTAGGCTGATGAATTTACAAACTGTGCATCATTCTTAACACTTATTTGACTGTTGTTTTGTTTTTGTCTAGTCTGGTTACCGGATATGTAATTATGTCTTTACTCTCAAACGTTTAGCCTGTATGATTGTTGTTAGGAAGCTGTTTACTGCTGCGGTGCAAGAAGGTTTGTGAGGTAGCTAGCTACTAGGGAAAAGAACCAGGTATATAAGACTAGACCTGCTGTCCTGATTTGGACCCAGCAAAGTATTTTAGGCAGCACTGAAAAAAATACAATATATGGAACAAATATTTCAATGCCTGATCATAAGATTTGTATGTGGTCTGATTTAGTGAAATAAACGCTTGGTATTACTTTGTCGAATAATTACTTTGTTCTTAGTACTTAATAAATAGTACTTAATAAATGTGTATCTCATAAATCATTGTGCCTGCCTTTACCAAACGTTTCAATTCAACCAGTGTCTCGTTAATAGCTGTAAATCAATCACTAGTGGTTACACATTAAAAGGTAACTGACAAGGCTGAAGTGTGGCACCTTTTTTTAATTTAATTTTTGTAAATAGATTTTTTTTAATCTGTAATTTTAGGTCGCTGACGCCTAAACGCTTGTCCTGTCTCCTCAGGTCCGTTCACAGATGTCGTCACGGCTAACCTGAAGCTGACGAACCCGTCAGACAAGAGAGTATGTTTCAAAGTGAAGACCACAGCGCCACGCCGGTACTGCGTACGACCCAACAGCGGCGCCATCGACCCCGGCGCTTCAATCACCATCTCAGGTCCGATTCATGTATAACAATTTAAATCGGGGTTTACCGTCAATCACCACACAATCTTATTCTTATTCAACAGTTACATAAAGAGTTGAGGGGAAAAACAAATGTTTCCATATACGTCTGAGTGCCACAAGACTTTACAAAAAAAGGAAATGTGTATGATTAATATTTCAGCTGCTGTTGTGTAAATCACATATTCCACAAGTGGCTTTGATTTCCTGGTCTAAATTCCTTCTCAGTCTTAAATTGTAATTGCAATTTATGCACTGTCGGGGTAAAAAAAAAAAAAAAAAGTCACACGCTCCAATATCTCTTTAGATACATTTTTTTATTTATTTATTTTTTTTTATTAATTTTTTTACAGCACACATTTGCCATGGCACCATTTCCATAAGCTTATGCAATTTCACATCTCTTTCCTCCCAAAGTTGCATTAATATTTTTGCTAAGATCGAAAATATATGATTGGAGAGTCGGATCGCTGCGTAAAGTCTTCTTCAGCACATCCCAAAGAATCCCACTGGGGTTAAGGTCTGGTCTGTGGTGGCCAAGCCAAGTGTGGAAATGATGTAATAACACTGCTGAACCTGGATATGAGCAACTGAAGCATCCCCATATCATAATACTGCCCCCGCAAACTGGTGCAGAAGCCATTGTTCATGCACTGATTTTTGCTATTAATAATTGCTATTTAATAAAATGCTGAATTTAATAATTGAACCGTTCTGAAACAGAATACCTTTTTTTTTCTTTTCTTTTCTCCAACATGATAAACAAGAAGGTACTTACTGCATCAATTAGGGTTTTTTTTATATTTATTTTTTTATTATTATTTCGGGGAAACCATACCAGCGATTTTAGTAGCCATGTTGTTTGTATCACTGTAGCGAGTTTTCTGTAGGGTTGTGGATAACCGAGTCTGGTCCAGTATTACACAGATGGTGATTTATATTGAGCAATCAGGTGTTTAGGAAAGTAATAGGGAAGCAGGTGATCCATGTAGACAATGAGCGGTCTGACATGAGTGCCTAGACTCTGAGGTTAATATTTGCTTGGTCAGGTAAAGGTGTGTTTCTTGAATAAAGCATTCTCTTTTTTAAGTCTGTTTTGTTTAGAAATGTTGTCATTTACTTTTTTGTCTTTCTTTTTTTTTTTTTTTTTTTTTTTGCAGTTATGCTACAGCCGTTTGACTACGACCCCAATGAAAAAAGTAAACACAAATTTATGGTGCAGACCATCTTTGCACCAGCCTCCGTCACAGACACAGAGACCATGGTAAGTATGAGGCAAAGGTATGCATTGTAGTCCTCTTTTTGAGTCAGTAGAGGGCAGCAGGGGCTTTTCCCTGTAGCTGTCTACAATAATATGCCAGAGTGCAGGATGTGAGTTCTTGTGAAGGATGAGTGTACTGTATGGCAACTGAAATGAAACACATTTAGGTTTGCGGAACAAGGTGGAAAGCTCAGAATCGCATCATAAGAACAGTGCTGGACAGCGCTGAAGCTTTTACTCCTTCTGCTTGAGATAATTTGTGAAGTATCTGTTCCTTTATCAGAGTATTTTATGTTTGGGGAAACTGCAGCTTTACTATATTTGGTGTAGTCTCACTATTTTTTCCACTACAGTTTACAAAACAATATACCGTTCCACTGATTCCATTAATCACGTTATATAATAACCTGTTGCGAGACCAAAAGCGTAACTCTACGCTTCTGGCCTGGAGTAAATGTTCGTGTAACAATAGAAAAGAAGAATGGAAGAATGGAACCCGCTTCAATTATTCAAATATAGTTCTCATAAATAAGAGCTTTTCCATACTTGAAAAGTTAGGTGTCCCAATACTTCTGCTCACGAAGTGTACATTCCAAAGTGAGTACTTTTTGTACTTTTACATGTTGAAATGTACACTTTGTGAGCAGAAGTATTGGGACACCTAACTTTTCAAGCCATATATGGCTCTTCAGTAAACTGATAGCACCCAGCTGGAGGCACACAATTGTATAGGATGCCTTTAGACGGAGTAGCATTCAATTTTCCCTTTGTTTGAATTAGAAGACGCAAACTCGTTCCCCTGTGCTCAAAGCCAGCTCCATGAAGTTCTAGTTTTTATAGGATGGACCGGAAGATTTCGAGTGGCCTGCTCTAAAGGTCTGATCCCAACCCTGCTGAGCATCTTTGGGAATTCGAACCTTGACTGCCTGACTTTATTAATACCAATATGAATGACCAAAAGCCTTCACACTCCAAAATCTAGTTATTGTAATAGTAAAGAGAACCTCAATATGGAATGGGATGTTCACAAAGAATCCCAGCATACAAAAATGCTGTACTACTTCTAGCACTGCATACGAGAACATTTTATCTTCAGAAGAAACACAGTTGTGCTACTATTACAGTGTAAAAGCAGCCACGTGAAACACGTAGGGGTGTAATCACATGCGTTATTGTTCCATACGAGGTTTAGGATTTGATATGTCTGCGTATTAAACAATAGATTTGGAAGGCTGCTATAAGAAAGTAGGCTGCTTGTCAGAATACAAGGCTTATATCCAATGAGAAAAGAGCCCTTACTCTTAGTATTGTAGAGGAAGACAGAAGTATAGACAAGTGCGCTATACCAAGACACTACTGTAATCAACAACAATGGAACTATAATGAACGGACATTTGGAGTCACCCTGATGAAGACGAGTTTCCTTTTTGAGTCTGGTTCTTGTCAAGTTTTCTTCCTCTTAACATCTCGGGGAGTTTTTCTCGTTCATGATCCTCCCCGGCTCGATTATCAAGGGATCAATTTTTAGGTAATTTATGAATCAGTTTTTTATATTTGCAATGTAGTCAATTCTGTAAATCAAGCAGCTTTTTTTTTTTTTGTGGTTTATCAAAAATAAAAAACATCAATAACAGGTTTATGTGCAGTTCTGTTTAAAGTGTGGGGCAGGAGGTCTCCTCGATCACCGGCAATGGGAAAAATACGGAGTTTTAATATTTCAGTATCTGTTATAGGAAACTTACTGAAAGGTAAATTGTCAACATTTTACATCGAGCCAAAGTTCCACTCTGGGGTTATGCAGCAAACCCAAGCATCAAGACCACAGCACAGTGGTTGAGCTGATTTAATAGAATTTGCGGGTTCTGGGTCTTATTCAGCCATTCACTGCACCTGCACTACAGTAACGCCTCAGACATTTTCCTGGCTACAGTTTAACCTCCGACTCGGACCGAGGAACACGTAGTCGTGTTTTTTTTTTTTTTTTTTTTTTCTTGTTAGTCTGAGGGGGCACGGTTTGAACTAGGTGTGCTGGCATATGTGCTCGTGCACAAGCCTGTGTGTAAACATGTGGTGCGTCTGATGTGTTACTGTTCCACTGTGACTGCTTGTATAGCGTGTGTATGTGTGTGGGATGAGGTTCCAGCTGCTCGCTTGTCGAGGCTGATGAATTGCATGTCTGTTTCGACCCTGCAGTGGAAAGACGCGAAACCCGATGAGCTCATGGATTCCAAGCTGAGATGTGTGTTCGAGCTGCCTTCTGAAAACGATAAAATGGTGAGTATATGAGGAATGGAGAGATGGGTACAGGGAAGAAACATTGCAATTTGGGGGGGTGGGATCAAGGAAGCGGAATGTAAGAGAAAAGGATGAAATCGCAAGTGGAAGGAAGGATAAAAAGGAATGAATTGGAAAGGGAAGTAGATAAAGGGAGGACGGAATGGAACGAGGTTGCGAGGAGAAACAAAACAAAGGTTAATGGATGAGGGGAAAAGTAGGACGGATGGAAACAAATCCCAACAAAAAGAATGAAGAGACTGAAGGAATTTAGAAAGAACAAAAGAATGCAAATGGGGAGGGGCTGGGAAAAATCAAGGAAGGAAAACAGGAAAGAATTAAAAAAAATATTTAAATGACAGACGGAACAAAGGAAAAGTCTGAAATATAGACAGGAAGGGATAAACAGGAAAAAAAGAGGAAATGAAGGATGGAAATAAAAGCAGGAAACAGGAAATCAAAGAGTGAAAGGAAGCTAGAATGAGGAATCGGTAGAGGAAGAATTAAACAGGAAAAGCAAAAAAAAAAAAAAAAAGAGGAAACTGTCGACGTCAAGCCGCAAACTAGGACTGCGAATGTTCTGAATATTATTTAAGCAGATTGTTTCGTCATGACCGTCAATGTGCACACTTCTGAGTTTAATGAGAGTTTTGAATCAGACCAATCTGAGTGCCGTACAAGTCCAGTCACTTTGACTCCCTTCCACTATACGAGTCTTAACGCCACGCTTTTAACACACAATCGCAGAACGACGTGGATGCCGTGAGCAAGGCAGCCCCCGTGCTGGCCTCCTCCAAGGCGGAAGGACCGACTGCGCCCAAACCCGCGAGCATTGCGCTGGATGACACCGAGATGAAGAAAGTTCTGGAAGAGTGCAAGCGACTGCAGACGGAAATGAGCAAGCTGCAGGAGGAGAACCGGCAGCTTAAGGTAAGAGGGGGATGAACAAAACTTGGCCCAAGTAATAAACCAATGTAACTTGGCCTAGGAGTTCCTTTTTCTAACCACTGAAATCCTAGAGGTTTATGGGAACACATCAATTTCTATATTTCAAAAAGATTTGCCCGATGTCTGCTTAAATCTGTGCTGTGTGACTGACAGCGTAGCAGTTGACCAATCAGAAAGTGGCTTTTGCAAGCACGGCTGCTTTTTTTGGTTAAGCAATGAGACGAGTAGAAAAAAGATTAGTTCTGTGATGATCTACTTTAAAAAGCTGTTATGAATACTTAGGAGTATTGTACATAATTATACACTGATCAGGCATAACACTGACATTATAACATTATGGTGAAGTGAATAACACCTTTTAATCATGGCACCTGTTAGTATATTGGATATATTAGGCAGCATTTTCCTCAAAATTGACGTGTTAGAAGCAGTAAAAATGGGCAAGCTTAAGGATTTCAGTGCGTTTAATGAGTGTTAAATTGTAAAGGCTAAACGATTCCAAACGTGATCACGTCAAAAGTACTCCAAGGAAGGAACAGTGGTGAACCGGTGACAGGGTCACAGACGGCCGAGGCTCATTGATGCACGTGGGGTGCGAAGGCTGGACCATGTGGTCCGATCCAACAGACGAGCTCCTGTAGCTCAAATTGCTAAAGTAGTTTAAGCTGTTAATGCTCGATGAGTCAGGAGTGTTTTAGCATGCTAAATCTCATGAAAAACCATCACTACTGGTGCTCTCGTGCATGCAAATCACATCTTGCGTTTTCCCCTCCTTCTTCAGGACGATGGATTGAGACTGAGGAAAGTCCAACGGCCCGAGCACACAGCCTCCAATTCCAGCTCTCTGATTGGCCGAGAAGTGGCCACTAGCTCCCTCCCATCACTCCTGGTCGTCATAGCAGCCATCTTCATCGGATTCTTCCTCGGCAAGTTCATCCTGTAGATGGACAAGTGGAGGGGAGTCTGACTTGTCTGCCTGCCTATCAACCGGTTCCAGAGAGAGAGAGAGGGGGAAAAGAGAGGGAGAGCTCACATGGCCTGGTTGAAAGGAGAATGTCTTTCTGTTGACATTGCCATATCATTGGTAGCTGGGCCAGCGGCAGAAACACATCTGTGCGGCATCATAATGTCCTCAGCCTCACACACGGTTAGTCCAACACGAGAGAGAGAGAGAGAGAGATAGAAGGAGAGAGAGAGAATAAAAAGCAGGAACAGAAGTAAGGCTCTTTCTTCTCTCTCTTTTTTTTTTTTTTTTTTTAATAATTCCCACACCGTTCTTTGCTTTGGGCAATGGACAGAAATTAATTCAGAAAACAGGGTTAAAACACAGCAGTGGTGTTTTAAAAAGGAAAAAATAAAGACAGGACAAATCTCAGAGACCCAATTTATAAAGGTGTTGATATAAATAATTTTGTCCCGCACATCACCATCATCACCATCATCACCACCATCACCACACTCCTCGCTCTCTCTTTCTCGTTTTATTAAACAGTTCAATGGAATGTTAGGTGTCTTGTAAATGTAATTTTAATCCTTTTAAAAAAAAAAGAAAAAGGAAAAGCAACATCAATCAAAAAAAAAAAAAAAAACGACCGTGTGACCCTTTTCACCCTCCGGCTGCCTCAGAAAGACGGCAGACGTTTCTACCCCTTCGCTGCCTCTCCATTTCTACGGGAACGTCAACAGTTGGGCTGGGAACAAAGATGCCTCCTTTTTGTACATTTCCGTCTTTTTTTTTTTTTCTGTTCCTATCGATACCAATGCAGACTTTTATTACTGTTCTATCATATTATTAATATTATTAATGTTCTCTTCACTTTCCCTCAATACATTTATCCCTACTTGAGGCAAATGTTGACTGAAGTTCGAGTCTACACCTCTCCTGTCCTGTCCAATGCTATTCAACATTAAAGAAATAAATAAAGTGGGAAAAAAAAAAAATCTCCGTTTGTACAGCTGTGGGTTTTTTCCCCCCTTTACTTGTTCTGTCTGATCTATTCGCGTCTGCCTCGTCAACGCAAACACACGCGTGCATGCTCACGTCCAACCATCGTGTTTAAGTTTCCAGAAGAATTTCAGATCTTCCATAGTCTCCTTTTGGAAAATGTAAAGGACTCGTTAGTATACATGCCCTAAGAATCTCTGTAACACTGAAGCTGTGTCTGTTTTATTGTTTCAAGTTACTAGTAGCCATATATGATTTAATCCTGTATTTTCTCATTACCACAGCAATATTTTACACATGACTCAAAGAAAACCTGGACCTTCAGAGTTCTGTGATGGCTACAAGTAACCTGAAAAACAACAGGCACATTCTGTTTCTACCACAAATCAAAGAACAAAATAATGAGAAAAAAACAATACATACAACCTAATCAAATATTTAATTTCTGTTCTTACAATCCAGTTATTAGGACGATGTCTTTTCAATGCACTTGTAAGTAATGTAATGTAAGTAGGTGCATGTAGTGGATCAGCTGTCATTAGTAACAATAGAACATTTGTATCGAAACAAAACTGCGAAATCTGTAGAAAGACCAGTTATAATGCTTCACCACCTCTGTCTCAAATACTGTGGTTTCAATCTGTTTGCTTTTTCCGGCAAATGCAATTCATGCCGATGTAAGCGGGAAATTAATATCGCAATGTTCGCTTCCTGTCTAGTTCTGGATAAAACTGCAGTTAAGAATGCCGGTTTCTAATCAGACTTCCGAAAGCCACGGTTGCTTGGAATAGTCTTAATTCCGTAACCAGTCAACCATCAGGAAATCAGAACCGGCACTCTTCTAAACATGAACAACTGTGTAAAAGCTTTACAGTTTCCTGTTTCACGGATAAAAAACATCAGATCTTTACTGTAAATGACAATATAGTACCCAGTCATTCCTTTTTCGACGTACCCTGAATTGATTTATTTTGATCGTTTCCATATGCACATTTACACAACATCCTTTAAAAAAATAGCTCTTTGTTAGCATACATGCCTACAGTAAAGGTTAAGAATATAAACAGAAAACCCTCGAGGGTCAGGTGAAGCTGATAACACAACGTGTTATCAAAATGTTGTTTTTTTGTTTGTTTTTTTTTTATAAGAAACCTACAAGTTCCCGGTCTTGCTTTATTAAAGTGCAGTTACTGTGGTGCAGCAGTTTCAGTTTTTTTTTCTTTTCGCAGACACTTCGCCTCTTTACACGTTTCGTGTCTCCATTTAATCCTCCCCCGAATAGGCCAGAAACCAGAAAAAATGGGCAGAATGCTCAAGTAAACTTGTTTCCAGATGGCCAAAGGATGTTCTTGCATTTCTCCGCTCTTGCTTGTGTCAATATGTACAAAGATGCACAGAAAGATCAGTTCAGGGTTGTACTTTCAACCCAAGAAGTGCATGATCAGCATGTTTATTCCCACAAGAACCACAGTTTCCATCAAGTAGCTTTGGTAAGCTGGGCAGCAGCTGTTATTTGACTCGTGTTGCCATTTTGCATGGTGACCAAGGTTGACCTCCGACTTCTGGCTGTTGGCCGAGCACTGCACCAGGGGTGTCTGGTAGGAGGTGGCACGTTTTTCAGGCCGGTTAGGACTGGAACCGTCGCTGGGCCGTTGGCCGTTGTAGAGCAGGGAACGACCGCGAGTGTCCTGCTCCATGCGAAAAAGCTCGTACTCCGTGTGCGGGAGGCTGATCCCCAGAGCTTTGCAGCCATTGGTCGAGGTCACGTCCTGCTCCACGCCGGTTTGCCACGAGCCTTGAGCACCACATTCATTGCCATCAAAGATGTTCAGGAGAGAAGTAGCACCTTGGTCCATAGGTACCACCCGCATGTGGGTCACTACAACCAGAAAGACAGTGCGTTAGATTCTATTGTTAGATTTTTCATTGGACATCTGAATTAAATATTTATTTTTCAAGTTGTTGGGTTGCCCACGCTAGACCATTTAATTTTTTTCTGTTTACTCAAGGCCAGTAAACTCAAACCCTGCACCTTTGGGTGCAATTAGGTTTAACTGGCTAACAAAAAGTACCCCCACTTACCATTAAACACAAACTCCGTTGCCCCCATGACACGTTTAGAGTGCGCACCGTGGCTGTACCTGCCCCTGGCAAAGATGCTGAAGGACAGGTGCTTGCAGACGGGATCGGTGTAGTGGTAGTAGTGTCCCTCCCATGTGCTGTTGTTGTCATAAAAGATGAAATGCCTTGTGAGGAAGAGCCCGTCCGGCCGAATTTCACACCGCTGAGAAACCCACTGGCCACGCAGGTCCACACTGAGCTCGGGCTGTGGCGGGAGGATCGGAGGGTGCAACTCGTCCGAGCGCAAGATGAGCCGGCACGCGACGCAGTTCTGCTCGTGACTCTGAAGGTAAGAAGGGGCGGATATCAGAACGGAAATCGAACGAAGGTATGAAATTGTTTCCTTGCTAATTTTACAACTAGAAAATGGTTGCTTTTGAGCCTGTTGGCAACAATGTTCCTTCAAGGTATTAAGTGGTTTGCATAGAATATTATTTCCAAGAGGCTGAAGTCATAGATAATAAGTTTAAACAATCAAGGATCTACCAGAACAAGAAGGTTCAGTGTAGGATGCTGGAGCAAGTCGTCTTTTTCCTGTACAAATACTGAGTCCCCCTAATTTGTTTCTATTATTCAGCTGAAGGGGGACACTTTATACAAAAACTTTCGCCTAATATTGCAAGCAATCCAATAAATATCACTTATGAGATTTTCCACGTGTAATAAAAATTATGGAAATGATATTTGATCTAAAGTTTTTCTAAACTCCAGAGAACCACCAGTCTCTAAACCCTAAATAATAAACTGAATTAAAGTCTATAAGCAGTTACAATTAAACATCTAAAAACCCTAAACACTTTCATAAAGAGAGAACAATACAAATGCAATATCAAATGCACGTAAACAACACATTTTCCAATGTTAGAAATAGTATCTATACATGATTGGATGGATGAAAAACATTTAGGTTTCGGGCTTAATTTACACAAAGAATTCACAGAAGCAGGAGTATCTGCATTTTAAATCATAAAAAAAAACGCATGGCAAATATTACACTTTTTCTACGATCTATGGTGCTTAATAATAAGCAGGTCCGTTTTTTTTCTTTAAAAAAAATTCTTCAATTGCTCCAACTTATATAATATCGACCGAAAAAAGCAGGTGGGTCGTGAATTCTCAAATAAATCAGAATACTTTATTGATCCCATAGGGAAATTGTTGGATTGCAGTTACTCACTGTAAAATTAAAGTAAAGATTTAAGTGAGAGAAATATATTTTAAATAAATATACATATTAAGTGAAATGAAATGTGTAGCAGTAAGGCAGAAAAAGTCAGACTACAATTATGGTTATACAAGTTATTACATATGTAACAATGATGATTATGGCAGTGAAATTATTGCACATAATTGCCCAAGATATATTACCTTATACAAGTGTGGCTTAAAAATCTATAACTATATTTTCTATATAAAATACTTGTATATTCGTTTAAAAAATATATAAATATTTTGGAAAAATAAAATAGAAAAATATAGATAAAGCTTTAGTTATCACTAGGTCACCAATGCTAAAATAAATAAAAGCTTTTTACATTCGAGTGAACCGTCTTTCAGGCTGCATCCTGTTTTTTTTTCTTTCATGAGAAGTACAACACATCTATATAAAAACTGCTGCAACTTCACCATAGGAGCGGTCAACTTGAAGCAAAAAGCGTAATAAACACTCTTTATGACCAAAAGTCATGGGCCACCTGTCGTTTCCAGCCATATGTGGTTCTTCCCCAAACTGTTACCACAAAGTTGGAGGCACACAATAGTGTATAGAGATGGAAAGTTCAAAAAGCACATACGAACCATAGTCAGGTCTCCACAATCTGTTGCTCATACAGTGTGTTTCCCATAAAAAAAAAAAAATTATCACTGGAATTCAACATCTGCCCTCAGACAAGTTTTATAGGCGAGTTTAGCGCAAATAGGCGAGCAGTTCTTCTCTCAATGTCTGGAAATGTTCAAATTCTAGTCCACATGCTAAAATGTGGTGGATAGAGATGAAATTAAAAACAATTCCAAGCTCATATTTTTGTACATTAAAAAAAAAAAAAAAAAGAATTAATAAATAAAATATATATGAGAGCTTGGAAGTGTTTTCAATTTGAACATTTCCATATATATATATATATATATATATATATATATATATATATATACACACATACACATACACGTTTACGTATATATATCGGGCTTATCAGTATTTATTCAAATGTTTAAACAGGCTGCGGTATTAACAGAGCCATGCCTGGTTGTGTCCAAACGCACCAGACTCCAACACAGGGAACAATGGAAAGAAAAGAACAGAAGAGAAAAACCCAGACTGCATGTGTGGACAAGATGTGTTCACCCCGTCTCTGCTGATGAAGATTTCAGTTGATGAATCCCTGATCTTCTGGCTAACCTCAGACTTAGCAATGCAACACATCTGACAACATGTCTCACTCCGTCTTCCTCTCTCACTCTTTCCCTGGCTCGAGTTGCTCTTTTGTTTAGCCAAAGCTATCCAAAGTCATTTGGAAAGTTGTGATTGCTGCAGTCTAAAAAAACACCACATAAGAAACGTCGAGGTTTATTTTCCTTTCTCGTTTCTTTCCGCGCCATTAAAACACTAACACCAACATCCTAATTTGTGTGCCGACTTGCCAAGTGGTGCCAATCATTCGACGCCGCTTGCGGACCGGCTCGAACCAGTTCGGGATGGGACCACGGAAAAAAGTGGCGGAGAAATAGGAAACGAGAGGAAAACAGTTGGGACTATTGCTGGCTTCTGCCCATGCAGCTCTGATCCACCCAATAACCGCAAATGAACAAAGTGCCACTCTCGAATCCTCTCAAAACAGATCCGGAGCTGGGCACAAGCTGCTATTTTGTAATTTACGGCTGGAATCGTCATGACAGCAATATAACATCTTAAAAATAAATAAATAAAAAAAAGGAAGGATCCCTCCATCCTCAGATGGCGAAATTGTTAATTAAACGTCTTTTATGCATGGCTCGGCCGTGTTTGGCTAATGTGGTCGCGATGCAACAAAGTGTAGACCAAATCGTTAGGCTTGATTTGAATGAAAATGAGTGCCACATGCTTCGCTTTTGGTTGTTTGTTCTTTTTCTTTTTTTCTTCTGCGACTCAGTCTTTAGAGCGACTCTTGTTTGGAATAACATTTGGCTGGCGAAACCGTTTTTAATGGTACACGTTTATGTGGACATCATCTCTGTCTGAAATTATACCAGACACAGAAAGAAAACGAGTTACGAGCTTTTGGAAAAGTGGGAACATAAATGCAGAAGGTTTTCCACACGTAAAAAAAAAAAAAAAAAGATAAAAATTTACTGTACAGTCCTTGTGTCCAAGGCTGGTCTGCTCATTTTGTGGTGATCTTTGCTGTGTTTTTGAAGTGTCCCATATAAAACACGTGAAAGGCATATATTTTCTATAAACTCTAAAGCCAGTCTTGAGCGAGACCTTTCGTATTTGTGGACAAACACGAAGGGGAAAAAAAAAATGCTGAGGAACGGAGAGCTTTCCAATTCTTCCCCTATGGCATGCAGGAAATCGGACCTGGAGTGTGAATTCTCCACAACACCACATGTCGAAGCTTACCACTGTCTCTGGTACACGACATCTGATCTCTGATCTCGTTCAAAGTTAAATCGGCGAAATCGTCTGAAACGAGGCTTGATTTATTTAATGTGCATGATGTGACCTGTACTAGGACATGCATCCAAATCCAGACAACTGCTGGACATGAATGCACACATTTGTCTAAAGGGATTAAAGAGAAACACAATGTGAGTGATTGTGAAGGACTAGAGCATGAGCCATTGTGTAACCCGACTGAAATGTTCATCAAAGCTCAAAATCAGGGCAATTTCACAGTTGAGTGTTTGACATGGCGAGAGCGGTGCCAAAGTGTGGTGAACGAGAACCAGTGTTTCTAAAGTTTTATTGAGAACTTTGATCTTGTAGTGGGATCCTTTTATTGAGGTAAACAGACTGAAGTGGTTCGACATGTAACTATGCTTTTAAAAGAAAAAAAAAAAAACTTGCAGAGAAAAAAAAGTTGCAACTTCCTGTATTGTGTCTTAATACAAAGTTATATGTCCTAATGATGCAAAAAGTACAGCTGGTTGCCTTTTCCTTCCAATTTCTGTCTTAACAGCTAAAGAAGGCATACTTTCGACTTTCTTTCATGTACGTACACACACACACACACACACACACAGACACACATATAAATGATTTCAATCTAATTTGCAACTCATGCAGTGTCATGAATTTGTGGGAAAATCACCTTCCAGCATTAATATATGCACACACTGAAAAAAGCACAAATGTATACGTGAGTTTACACGCAAACGTATGTGCACATATAATCCCACTGACCTTGGAGTTCTGCAGTGGAGGCTGATAGCAGGAAGGCTTGTGGCTCATCCTCTGGCTCGTCTCAGTATTGATGTCACCTAGAAAGAGCTCTTCCACGGGCTGCTCCATGTCCCGGTTCACGTATTGCTTCTCAATGCGCAGCAGCTGCAGCTCCTGCATGGTGAAGTTCAGGCCGCGAGAGCAGTTGCAGTTTCCGTCCTCACTGCAGAGCTCATAACTTAGGTTCGGCTCCAAAGAGACGCCTTTCATTCCTTTGCAGCTCTGTGCCAATCGCCTGCTCAGCTCCTTGGCCGTGTTCGTAGAGTGGCACATCACCTGGATTACAAGCAGAGCAGAGTAAAAACATATACTTCACAATAAAACTTCAGTACGGTCTCTGATTCACTGCTAAGCGGGAGATCGGGTTAAAATTGAATCACGGTTCTAATTCGTTGCTCGTAGTGGTCTTCTAGATCGGTATGTAACCGGTTAGCATAGTCAACTCTTTGCACTTGGCCAGTTTGTAATATTTTCTTTAACATGGGTAGAAAATCCTATCTACTACTCTTAGATGGGAACTAGGCTAAAACAGACCTTAGGTAGCAAATAAATATTCAGAAGAATGACACTTGTCCAGAGTGGGTGACCCAGTGTATTTGCCGGTCCTGGTGTACCTGAATTCTTCTGTTTTCCACCTTGAAGAACCCTTAAATGTTCCATAACCTTTTCAGAAATATCTTGATAAACCCTGAACCATTAAAGGAACCAATAAAAGACAGATTTTATTCGATTGAATTAGCAAAAGTGATATTTAAAATGAATTCCACACAAATGACACATGCTGAGGCAAAGCGGCAAACTTTAAACCCGATCCGTTGAAGTGTGTGGTCTGGTGTTTCTCCAGTTCGAGAAACACAACTTTTAGTTTCCATTTACTCTCTGACTTGCAAAAATGGAGTAACCATTTCACCTGATCCTATCGTACACCATGACCTCTCGTTAAATGTTTATAAAGATGTTATGCAGAAAATGAAATCTTGTTTCGGAGGTAAAAGAGATTCTAGCGAATGTTTGTAGATTGTACAGTTAGCCTACTTTGCTAATTTGCCAACAAAACTTGAACACATAACAAGCAAATCGTACCAATTTCCAGCTGATTAGGGCTTTATTTTGTGTTCAACCAGTTTGATTTAAAGTCTGTATACGTCATTTATAGCTACTATAGTGACAGCATACATTCGCAAGCATTAGTAATCGCTGCATGCCTACAATCATGTGCTAAGGTGGATTATAAATGTTCAGGCATGAAAAAGCAAAACATGGTATAATTAAGAGGACAAAAAGTGTCACAATATCTGAAACAATGCCTGAGGTGGAGGAAAAGCCACTTTATTAATATTAAATGGAATGAATCTGTGCAAAAACAAGGACAGAATATATATATATATATATATATATATATATATATATATAGCTAGCAACAATATAAGCAATAAAATATATATATACAATTATAATAATAATAATAACATTTTCTCTCTCTCTCTCTTGTAATTTGGCAGGACGTACTGAAATTAATATCTTCTTGTTAATTCCTCATCAACACTACTAGTAAATCAGCGTTTTCCCAATTACGGTGTGCCATCATGGCGTCGCACCTTAATATTGTGGATGTGGTAGTCGGCCTCTGTGCCACCGCGAATGACCCATGAGGCCTGACGCATGTGTATGCGGCCCTGGATCACCAGCGTGTAGGTGGGCTCAGTGCAGTGGTTGTCAGCATAGTAGAACTGCCAGGCCTGAAACGTGTGGTTGTGTTGAAAATGGTAGAGGCGGGTGATAAACTCCGGGCCAGGACGTACCTCACAGCTGCCATAGCAACCCGGAAAGTGACAGAAGGGAAAAAAAAGGTGTGGAGGATTAGACAGAAATAATTGTTCAAGCACATTTATTTACATTATATTAAATCCTAAAAATACTATTAATCCACTATTAAAAACTATGTATAAAATTGTAAGACAGTGGATGTGATCTCTGCCCACTGATTGTTGATAAGAATAAATACATAGATATAATAAATACATACATAAAATATTTTGTAATAGTAATAGAAAGTAATATAAAGTACTTGTTTATTTCAGTGTGAAGGTTTTTTTAATTGACAATTTTTTACAATTGGTTTGCTGGAAAAATCTTTATTTATTTATGGCCAAGAAAATAATGTATAATCACATTTTACATTGTGATAATCGAAATAAATGTGATAATCGAAATTTTGGGAAACTCTTCTGTAATGTGCGTCTTATTAAGGATATGAATGAACATGGTTATGTAACTTTCATGAAAGTGGATCATCTCAAAAGATGTTTGGTCCTGGTTATAATAACTATAAAAAAAAATCATACATATAAATACAACAAAAATGTCATAAAAACAAACAAACAATATTTTTCATAGTTGTATATAATATATAGTTTTTTCTACTGAAATGCTTCCTTGGCAAATGTATCAAACAAATGATTAAAACCATTGTGGGCAAACTATTAATAAAATTATTTTCAGAATTTTCTTCATTACCTGTACAGCATTATGCCATTCTATTTTCAGTTATTAGTTCAGTATTAAGTACTTTTCTCTATTCAGGTCACGATCTCGTGTCACGTACTTACCTGGTGGAGACCCAGTGGCCCTCTAAGTTGGGGGGCATCTGCACAGTAACACGTGCTCCGTTATGGAGACGCTTTAGCATGTCCTGGCACTGCATGGCTTTGGGCGGCCAGCTTAAACTCTTCTCCAGAGCCAGACGAGGTGAGCGACCATCCGCGACATACAGAGATGAGCCTACTGTCCAGCCTACTGAATACACAACCACATAAAAACATGCTCAGCCCTTTGGCTAGTTTGTATTATGTTTGGTCATAATTGCAAGGATTATAAATAAAGCAGTGTTTATTATTAGGAATGTAGTTATTGGCAATTATACACATTTCATGCAGATAATCTTTAAAGTTGGGTGAAAAATAAAAAAGTAAAGGCTGAAACTCCTTGATAAATGAGATCATAGAATAAAAGGACAGGTTCAAGCTGACAGAAAAGTCACTCATTATAACCATGATGAGCAGAAATCTCAGAAAGTACAACACCTCTTAGGAATTTGAAGCAGCCAGGGATACACGTTCACAAAATCTGGACAGTTGAAAATGATCAAATGTAACTTGATCCTTTACCAATGCCAGAGATTGTTTGAACACTTGATGGCTGACCTGAATTCTGTTCCAAGAAAATTCACAGATAAACGACATACATAAACTGGCACAAAACTGGGAGATTCCCTGTGGGGAGTTATGCAAGCAGCACTTAAAGTGTTCAAAACAGATCGCTCTCCTGGTGGTACAAAAATGTGATTTGGAAGGTACTGAGTTGTAAAGTGTAGTCATCAACTTTTTTAACGTTATTGGCAGATATTCAGTAGATATCGCATCTGCTGAAATGTGGGTTTATATTATTTAGAAGAACTTTCATTTTAGGATAACATCGGGCACATTCATTAACTCGCTAGCGCTACAATTGTCATCTCTGGTCACCGCAAAGTACCGAAAAGCTGAGGAACTTAAAAGCAAACGTCTGAAATGAAAGGAAACTAGAGTTCAAGGCTATTGGGCAGAACTCCATGTGTGCAGACGTCTTTTACACACCAAAATTATTGTAGGTTTGGAACCTGTTATTAGGGATAGTTGTGTGCCAATCCTGTTCAAAGGCGATGCTAGTCTGCCTGTGCTACTCTCAAAACTTTAAACCTAATTCTGATTATTGTATTTCAAGCACAACTGTATCTTTCTGATTGACCATGCGTGATGGGGCAGCAAGATCCAAAGGTCCAAGGTCCAATAACCATACTAAGGATAACCAAAGGATATCTTTACAGGATATTACTTATTACTTAACACGTCTAACTCCAGTACCAATGGCAAAATGCTAATAAATGGCTCCACTCCATTTCATTCCCTTTCTTAAAAACAATGGCTATAGCTAAACATTTCACCTTGGGTAGGGCTTGAAAGAATAATTCATTAAACATAAAATGTCTTAGACTGTTTATGACTATGCTGTGGATGCTAATGTCATAGCTCATGTCATAAAATATATATATACACAATGTGTTAGAATGAAATGAAGTTCTGTAAAAAAAAAGAAAGTTTGTCATATTTTACCACAACATATAGGAAGAAATCCAGTATTGACTGAATATGTCAGTATTGTCAAATGTATCCCACCTTTAATCAATACAAATTGATTGCTTTGACTTTAATTATAAGTCTGGCTTGTTTTTCCTGCAATTGTGTTAATAAAATGTATGAGATCTATAGCAAGGAACACAGTAGTATAAAATATATATTTTATTATTCACTATTTTTAACACAGTCCTTTTTAGAGATTTTTTTAATCTGAATTTAGTAGGAAGAACAGTGTAATCTTTCCAGACACGAGACTGTGCAGCCTGTCAAAAAAGTCAGTCAAAACAAAAAATTCTTAGGCTCACATTTACTTTCCTATTCGACTACACTAATGCCATCCAGATAGGGCTTTGTTTTCATAGAGAGCAAGAAGCATTTTGTCTGGTGAAGACAAAGTAACATGAGGATTTATCAATGAATTAATAGAGGTAAGGTGTGAGTAGAATTCTGACAAACAAGTACCATTAAAACCTCTTTTATGGGATATGAATAAATGTGAACATGTTCATTTCATAAAAGTGGATAATCTCAAAAGTTTTGGTTCTAAATATAAAAAGAAATTCAACATTTCTTGTTCTTTTTTCACTCAATTGAAAAAAAGATTTGAATGTCCAAAATTTTCCTCAATACCTATAGAGTCTTGACTTAAAGTTGACAAAATTAACAAACTTTCAGGCTTAAACTAACATAATGCAAGTTATATAATGCACATTAGGTCTTTGGGAGACTGTACCATAAAATAATAACTCTCCAAACAAAAAATGAAAGCCATTGTGAGTTAGCTTCATCTAAATAATGCCCATTTTCTGTACTAACTGTACAGCATTAACCATTTAATTTTCAGTTCAGTATTCAGTTAAGTATTAAGTACTTTTCACTAATATAGATCTGATCTACGGTCACATGCTCACCTAGTGGTGGTGACCCAGTGGCCCTATGTGTTGGGGTTCATCTGCATAGTAACACAATTATGGAAATGTTTGGTATGTCCTGGCACAGAGCCACACTGATCATAGACAAGACAAGATATGATCAAATCTATTGAATCTTTTTCACATTTCATCAGTTCCAACTGATTGCTTTGATTTTTATTAGAAACCTTGAGAACAAAGAAACAGAATTTTTCTTAAGTGTTAGAAGCCCATGAAAACCTCCTTTATGTCTCATATCCATGTTCTATAGTGCCCGTGGATATACATTATTTCACAAAAATTGAGTCCACACTCACATTTCAGCAATGATTTTAGTATATCTTCTAAATGGACAATACTATAAAAATTAAACTTAGATATATTTTAGAGTATCAATGTGCACTTTGTATAGCAGTACAAATTTACTGTCCTGAAAATAACTCAACATACAGCCATTACTGTCAAAATAGCTGGCAACAAAAGTGAGTAGACCCTAAGTGATAACAGCTGTATGTCGTTTAATCATGCAAAGCCACATGTCCTATTCATCATGTTCATGTTTTTTGTCTGCTTGGCAGGACCATAAGAATTTGTGTATCATGTATTAGAGCAGTTAAAATTTGGTGCTTTGAGTACAAATCTCTCATACTGACCACTGGATGTTCAACATCCACCTCATGGCAAAGACTCTATGTGGATTTGAGAAGTGGAATTATTGCTCTCCAAAGATGGCTGAGGCTACAAGAAGATCAGTAACACCCTGAAACTGAGTTACAGTGCAGTGACCAGGGTCATACAGAGGTTTAACAAGACGGATTCCACTCGGAACAGGACTTGCAAGGTCCATCAAAGAATTTGAGTCCTCGTGCTGTGCGTCAGATGCAGAAGCTGCCTACAAAAACCAGACGCATGATTGCTGCAGCATCGCTTTAGAGGTTTTCAGTGCTCCGTCGCCACACACTGCAACAATTTGGTTTGCATGGCGTCGTCCCAGACGGAAGCCTATTCTAAAGCTGGCTCACAAGAAAGCCTGCAAACAGTTTGCTGGACAGAACCTGTCCAAGAGCACGTATTACCGGAACCATGTTCTGTGGTCTGATGAGACTACGATGAACTTGTTTGGCTCAGATGGTGTCCAGCATGTGTGGCGACGCCCTGGTGAGAAGCACCAAGAAAAATGTCTTTTGCCTACAGTCAATCATGGTGGTGGTAGCATCACGGTCTGGGGATCATTGTGGGGAAACATGGATTCCAACATGTACTGTGACATACTGAAGCAGAACATGATGCCCTCCCTTAGAGGCACTTTGCCAACATATTAACAACCCCATACACACCGCCAAGATGACAACTGACTTGCTAAGGAAGATGAAGGTGAGTGGCCCAGTACGTTTCCAAACCTGAACCTTATTGATTACCTGTGGGGTGAAGAACTGCCATGTGTCTAACATCCAGCAGCTCTGTGATGTCATTATGGAGGAGTGGAAGAGGATTCCAGCAACAACCTGTGCAGCTCTGGTGAATTCCATGTCCAGGAGGATTAAGGCAGCGCAAGAGATCAATGGTGCTCACACAAAATATTGACATTTTGCACACAGTTTTGACATGTTCACTTAGGGTGTACTCACTTTTGTTGCCAGTTATTTATTTAACAATGGCTGTATGTTTACAATACAATATAAGTGTTGTCACTTTTGTGAGATACTGTAAGGGCTCCATTTGCACCTGCACCGACTCCCACTCATCAAGCCGACCATGTGATTAATTCTAAACTGTGATATCTGGAACCAATGTGGAGATGTTGGCCACGGCATAACCCGGCTTCTATTATGTAAACACACTCCTCCACAATACTGTGAAAAGGCAACCCGACATTGCCTGCTTTTGGGAGATTTTTTTCAAATGCCACTTTAGCCCCCTGGCCTTGTCATGGATTTGCACGGTTCTTTTTTTAATTAAAAGAAAAACCTAGGTTTTTGTATCAACCACATTTTCTTTACAGACAACTTCGCTATCGATCCAAAGGTTGATAAATTCTGCATGGAGATATACCTCAGGAGGAATTTAAATCAAGCTGACTTGGAACAGATCCGTAGCGAGAGGAACGTAAATTTGAAATCGGATGAAGCTTCATGGACAGAATGAAGCCAGTACTGTAATGAGCCACTGGAATAAATAGGATCATCCTCTAATAACATGGCCAGCTTTATAAAAGCAGTCAGTACGCGATGTAAAAACCCGCAGTATAAATATACAGAGGCACTGAAGCATAGAGAGGATTTATGACCCATGACCCGCAGGGGGCATTTATGACCTACTGGCGTCCTGCAGCCTGGGTAAAGAGAGAGGCCGTGACTGGACCTGATGTCATTAGAATTCTCATGCATGGGTACGCTGCCCGTCTTTGTCTATTGTACTCTTAAATATACCCAGTTTATCGCAAATGAGCCGATGCCTTACCCTGCCTGTTGTACCGCTTTTGCTGAACAAATCTGCTTTTGAAAATAAAAATAAAATTTCATATGAGGTTAATTGTCAAACCTCCATGCTTGGAAGCCAAATAGATCCTTCAATTCCAGCCTGAAGCCCATAACCACTTTTTCCCAAGCTCTAATTCAAAGCACCCACTCAGTTCCCCAATCCTTTAACCACCAAGAACATTTCCAGTTGGACAGACCCCATCGGTGAGCTAACAGTCCTGGGCCAGCTGACAAACGGACAGACGAGCTCAAGAATCGAACTTAGCTGGCGAGAGAAATCCAGGACTTTCTGGGACATCCTGCCTCTGCTCTAAAGCATTTTACCATGTCTCAATTCATGTACGACGGACAGCACGTCTCTGACATTTTTCTCTCAAGACATCGTTTAGTAGTCTGGTGTCAATACAAGATTTATGTATCCATAAGAATTTTATAGCATGTGCAAAGAAATTTAATAACAAAAAAAAATCCTAACTGGCACAGGAGTTAATGTATGTATTAGATTTAATGTCATTTCTTTGGTTTGCCTAGTGTCTAATTAGACTGGACCAAATTTTAATAGTTTCTATACTTTGTTAATTAATGTTTACTTTTCATTGAGATTCGCTAACTGCATGTGCCAGCAGTCTAATTATCTTAGCATAGGATTTAACAGCTTCAGTGTCAGAGCGATTTAAAAACGCCTCTGCGCAACATCAAAAACGGGCTCTAAGCCGATCCTTTGGTTTCTCTACGACCTTATCCTGAGGTTTCTCTCACACCCATCCCACCCTCCCATAAATTTGCATTACACTCTAATCCAGTCTGACACTGGCAGTTTTATGGGTGCCAGGAAAAGGCTGCAATAACGTGCCACTTAATTAAACTTTTGGTTCCTTTAAACACACATGAGAGTTGAAAATATTGCGGTTTTTTTTTTTCATTTCTGGGCCCAATTTGAAGTGAGAGCTGAATGTTTGGACTCCGGTTGTCATTTCTAGCAGACGGAACCATACCAGGCCGCTATCGCCATCACAGAGAGCCAAAGTATAGCCTTGAACTCCAGAAAAGCCCCACATCTACCCGAGAGGCACAGGGAGAGCACTTTATTGCCTACCCTTCCCTGAGTAGAGATGATTTAAACATAATCTCCCCCTTGAACCTCCATAATGTAGAAACTTAGTTCTTACAAATGTATGCGGAGGCCTTTTGGGAAAGACAAAAAGCAATCCTAAAGAAATGCAGTACTGAACCATGTGTTCAGCACATTTGGTGTTTTTACCATCTGCTTTAACACTCAGTAAGCACTAGTAATTAGTTATAACAATCAGGTGCAGAGAAAATACAATATTCAGACAGTTGGAGACTCCAGAACTTAAAAGGTGCTCATCAGCGCCCTCTGTGTGCCCTTACTGATCTGCAGACACAGCATGCGCTCTATAACCTGAAATCACTGGACACCAGTTCTCAAGTGCAAGATAAAGCAGATGCATTCATTAAAGCCAGTAAAAGTAAAAAATAAAAAATAAAAATGTATATTAAAATAAGGAAAATCAAGTAACATTAAAGCTACAGGTTACGTGAAACTGATTACGCGATTAAACCACTGTGTGCAACCAGCTGATTTCACCCTGAAGTTTCATTTTGTCTGTGTTTTCACTCACACCTTATCATCATCATCATCATCATCGTGTGAATGTTGTCTGGAAAAATAATGCAACCAATGGATCCCTTTTCACCAGATGTGAAATGACATCTGACATGGTCATCTTTCCAAAATCAACTGGACATTAATTACATTTTTCCAAAATTGTTCCTATTCAGATTAACCACATAGATTTGGTGACTGGATCCCGTACAAAACAAACTGGCATGCGAAGGCTAACATTAATATATTTCGGATTTAAACAACGTGAGCGTGCAAAAAAAAATATGTTTTTGTCTGTATGGGTGCACGAGCCACGAGACAGTTGGGTTAATCTAATAATGCAGACAAACATTCCAAATTTTCTCTGAAATAATTCTCAAATATTTTTGATTCAACTGAATAGTTTGAGTCATATAACAAACAAAAAGGCCAGGGATACAAATGATGGGACCCTTAATCTAATATCCTTTTGTACAACCTTTAGAGGTTATCAGTACAAACAAGTGCTATCTGTAGCTCTCATTCAGACTTCTGCACCTGTTAACAGGCCTTCTGGTCTACTTTTTATGAGGAAACATAGACATTTGATAGCATTCAGATCAGGGAGTTGGCCTCATTGAAGCCCAACTCATTATATTCCAGTGTTTTGGAAATATCTGAGCCATTTCTGGGTGCTTTAAGTCAGATGTTTTGGGTCAGTATCCTGTTAGAGGATCCATGGCTGCACCTGAGATAAACTGTCTGACTCTGGGAAGTTTTTTTTGCTCTAGAATGGCTTGGCAGTCTTGAGATTTCATTGCACCTTGCACAGGTTTAAGGTCAGACATCGCAAAGCAATTCCAGACCATTATCGAGCATTCCCCATGTTCCACAGTAGATATCATGGATATTTCTTTAAAAATCTCTTTGTATTTTGCCAAAAAAGCTTCCAGTCTGGCCTTTTCTTTTTTCTTTCAACAAAGGAGTCCATGGAGCTCATTGATGTTTAAAAAGTGACATGCTGTGTGATCAGACACTGATGTAACTTGACCTCAGAGATCAGATTTTGTCTCTGTTTTTCTTGGATAGTTCTCTGCCATTCGCACCAGCTTTCCGTTCAATCCGTCTCATTTTTCTCATGCAGCCTCATCCAGAAAGGTTGGCAACAGTCCCATGGACATTAAACTTCTTAATAATATTTGCAACTGTAATAACAGGAATATCAAGCTGCCTGGAGATGGTCTTAAAACCTTTACATTTCTCCTGCTTGTCTATTCATTTCTGTTTTACCTGCTGAGACAACATTTTCTCCTTCGCTATTGCTGGTTCATGTTCAGTGTGGTGTACAACATGATACCAAACATCAGTGACCACATTTCTCACAATTTAAATAGGCTGAATGATTGAACACGTGTAAAACTAATTTCATAAAAATGAAAATTATTTCGAAACATCACTAGGATGCAATTATTTTGATTTATTTTCTAAGATTGTTTTATTATTCAAAATATTCTGTTACATCAAAATAAAAAATAAAAATGAATTTGTATTAATTTTTTGTATTCACAATATAGACATCAGTTACTTTTTGTCCGTTTCAAGTTACTTATGAGAAAATCGTGGGTTCTTGTAGGGTCCTAAGGTTGGAGTTTGTCCAAGTCTGTATCTATTTGGGTACTTGAGCACCCTTAGTGTCTGTTCAGTTTTTCCTTCTGGGGAACTCTGTATTATGTAAAAGCAAAGAAGAACACATTTAGAAAGCTTGGACTGTCATCAGTCCCTATGAGCGTGTGTGTGTTCAGTAACAGTGAAACCATGAACTCACCAAGCGTCACCAGCAGCAGGGTTACAGTAATGTCCATCCTCCTGCAGCCGGACCCACAGCTCCTCATTGTGTCCTCATGCACTTCCACTTTGGTGCTGCCAAAATCAAATCAAATCGCCAAGAAAAGCGTATCCAGACATCTAAAGGAAATCGCTGAAGACTGCGCGTCCTGAGCCCGCGACCGAGTGGGAAAAGCGCCGAGGAGCCGAAGAGCCGAGGAACCGTGTCGGTGTTTACGTGCTTGCAGACAGACGCGGAGAAGCTTAGATAGCTCAGAGCCTGACTTCCGTTAGCGAGCTGTTCAACTCCGGGTTCCTCATCACCACTGGAGGCTGATCTGAGAAACCGGAGCCTTTTACTAGAGACAAGCGTTCCGAGTCACTTTACTGAGCCGACTCTTTTGAACACACTGTTGTGCTGAGAGTAGTAGTACTACTGTCATAAATCCTCCATGCTCAGGGCACAGGACACAGGGCACAGGGCTCAGGACACAGAGCACAGGGCTCAGGGCAAAGTTTTAAACCATGAAACAACACACGGATTATCCTATCATTTTGCCTTTATAACAACAGTTTCTTTTCTTTTGTCATTTCTTTTATTTTCTTGGCTTTTCTTCTCTTCTCTGTCATTTCTTTGCTTTTCTTTACCATTTTTTGTTTCTTTACTTTTCTTTACTGTTCTTTTTTTGTCTTGTCTTTTCTTTACTTTACTTTTCTTTATATCTCCTTTCTTCACTTTTTACTTTACTTTTCGTTACTTTTTCTTTCTTTTATTCCATTACTTTTCTTTTCATTACTTTTTTTCTTTAAAGTTATTTTTATTTTCTTTACTTTTTATCTTTCAATTTTTTTACTTTTCTTTATTACTTTTCTTTCTTTATATTTTCTTTTCATTACTTTTCTTTACATTTTTTTCTTTTGTTACTTTTCCTTTCTCTGCTTTGCTTTAATTGTCTTTGCATTCATTTTTTTCATTACTTTTCTTTACATTTCCTTTCCTTTCCTTTCCTTTCCTTTCCTTTCCTTTCCTTTCCTTTTCTTTCCTTTCCTTTCCTTTCTCTTTGATCTCAGCTATGACTGCATGGCCCCTGATTTACAAACTGCTACAATTTCAAAAACTGTACATTTGTGTAAGTTACATGCAGGAAACCTAATTGTAAAATTGAAATAAATATAATATAAATTCCTGGACAAAACAAAAAAAAAAAACAAGCCAAAGCCCAAAACTGGTAAAATATTAAGCATTTATTATATATATATATCACAATAACTAATTCTTTTTAATTTCCTGACTAATGATTTTGTTGTTTTTCCCATTCAGGTCTTGGCCCAGGGTTTTATATACATACTGTTTACATGGTCAGAATGATCTTTTACAATAAGCTGCTGTGTTTCCACCAGTTTCACCTGCGATTGTTTATCTGTTACATCTCATGAGAGAATATTATCCTGAAATATAAATAACCTCTTCAATATTTTACATTTACAATTTTTTATTTATTTTAAGCTCTAATGCAGACTTTTCTCAGGCACATAATTAAAACTAATTAATCTGGTCAGCTGACCAACGTGCAGAAAGTATTATTCTGCTGTAACACTTCTGTCATTCAAATCAAAATTTCATTAATAAGTGAATGAAAAAAAATACCAATGGTAAATGATTGAGTAGAAAGTATACTGAAATGTTCTAAAAGTATATTACAGTACAAAAATATTCAATATGCATGCAGATTTCATACAAGCACATATTTGCATGATATCAAATATGAAAACATTTCAAAATGTTCAACTTAATATATAAACAACATTTAATATTTTGATTTGAAACTCTTGCAGTGTACAGAAAAAGCTCTCCACTCACACTTCCCTATTTAAAACTATAAATTTTTTTCCTTATGGCGTAAAGAATACAGATGAACAGAGTTCAAAACATTGCAGTGCCTCGAGGAAGAGATGAGATATGTAATTTCCTGCAACTGTGATAACTATGTGTCCATATGGAAAGAAAAAGGAAAGAGCATCCAAAATGTTGGGTTTGGTTTCTATGTATTCAAAAGACTTTAATCTCTCAGTATGACCACAATCAGACTTGCCTTTTTATTTCTCCCACCCTCTCTCTCTCTTGCTCTGTCTGTCTCTGTCTCTTGCCCTCTCGAGAGACTCTGCAGCTGTAAAAGTGAGAAAAATAGAGAGGCTTGAATTGTGTCTATAAAGTGGTGACTTCATGCATATCTGTTTCTGTCAAACTCGGTTTTTCATCCACACACTCTCCATTGTTCGCACTCAATGTTTTCATCTTAGGAAAACCACAGGTATTAGAACAAATGTCATCCACACCCATCTTTCTCTCTCTCTCTCTCTCTCTCTCTCTCTCTCTCTCGCTCTCTCTCGCTCTCACTTCCACACACACACACACACACACACACACACACACACACACACACACACACACACATTTCTACAGTGTTCTCTAGTGAATAGCCATCTGAGATCACAAGTAAAGACAAGCTGTGATATTAAAAAAATCCACTTGGCAGGGATGAAAAACCCTACATGGCTTATTATCTCCGGATTTCCAATGACCTCACCCCCCGATATGAGCTGGATCCAGCGAGTTCTCCTCTGTAAAAACAACATTAATACGGACCTTTAACAATAAATCAGTGCGTATTTTATCCAGTTAATAAATAAAAGAAACTCTCAAGCAGACATTCTTGCATTTCTTCCTGAAAATATAGTGCCTTTTTTACAGTCGTAATTATTTCAGCCAAGATTCTGTGTGTGTTGTGTGTGTGTGTGTGTGTGTGTGTGTGTGTGTGTGTGTTTAGGGTTGGAAGGAGAGTGTGTCTAAGGCGTGGACCAAATTCTAACTAATCAGTTTTCTGTACCACCTTCATTGTGGAGATCTATACAAAAAATTCACAAACACACCAAGCCACACAGTTTTTTTTACTCTGACCTTTGCCCTCTAATCTCTGCAAGTTTTTCTGTATGTGTGTGTGTGTGTGTGTGTGTGTGTATATATATATATGTGTGTGTGTGACCTGTAGCACTGATCAATGGATAGCTTTAACACACCCTCTCTGATGTTTTTAACCAATATGTGGGTTTCGGGAGTCAAAACAAACACTAGCCTCCTGTCCCAGTCATTAGACCTCTCTCATTAGCATTCACTCAACCCTCTGAGCTGCAGCGCACAAACTGTACAACCATGGCTGACTGTACATGCTGTGTTGTAGTACATAGAGTGATGTGTAGTCATGTATACATTGCCATGGTGTCATAGTAATGTTTTTGTATGCCACCATGGATGCTGGTTTAATGAAAATCACAGTAATATTCAATTCAATTCAATTCAAGTTTTTTTCTACAGCGCTTGTCACATTTGGACATGGTCTCAAAGCAACTTTACAAATACATACAGTGTATTACCTGAGCAAAACATGGTAGTTGCACATCAGGGATGTAACCCAATATAATACATTATTTAGAATGTACAGATAATGCACATAAAAACCAATACAAATATGAATAAGAACCACAATATTGTCAGCATGCTTCAGTGGGCATCTGCTTCAGACTAGAGGTGTTTCAGCACTAGGACTGGGAAACCCATTTCAGGTTAAATGCACTGTCACAAAAGAACAGGGTTGATCCTAGACCTGCCCTGAAAGGTAACGTTTGAAGAATGTAGTTTACCTCTAAATTCAATTCAAGTCTTATTTGTATAGCACTTTTAACAATGGGCATTGTCCTAAAGCAGCTTTACAAAAAAAAAAAAAAAAAAAAAAAAACAGATTAAAATAGAATTTTTTCATGTCACAAATTTGTCTCTAAATGTTTATCCCTAATGAGCAAACCAGCACCACCAGTGGCTTGGAAATGGCAAAGAAACCTTGAGAGGAACAAGTGTAAAGGAAATTGTTGAAAAAACTTCAACAATTTCAAATTGAGTTCAAATTGAGTGCTTATTAATATGTATACTTCGGAAAGAAAAAAAAAAATGAAAGAAGATACTAAAATAGATCAAACTAGTTTAAGCAGCACATTTGAATGCACAGATTTCAGAATTTTAGCTTTATGGGGATGTGTTGAACATGTAATTTAGTAAGTAAAAACGGTCTAGCTTCCTTCTTCTTTGTAGTTTTTGTCTCTTTATCTTTTTTCCTTTTTTTTTTCTCTCTACTTGTCATAAAATCAAGATTAAGTGATTTTTGGCCCACATCCAGAGTCTCTAATTAAACTTCTTGTTTGGGATATTTCTTCTCCTGTTGCGTTACCATGGAGTTTGTCACGGAATCCGTCGCCCTTACTCGCTCTCCGCTTTGCTCTTCACCTCCCCTCATTCTCTCTTTCCTTCAGTCCTTTTGTTTTTTTCCCCAGATTACAGATATGCAGAGGGCAAGATCTGGAACAATGCTCATAGAGAGAATTTGGATTTAGCAGCCTGGCTTAGAAATGAGATGAGAGTGAAAAAGAGAGAGAGAGAGAAAAAGAGAGGAATGGAAAGAGGGAGGCTGAGCAGTCACGGTGTGTTAACCATGTCTGTGTTCAGTAATCGAAAGCCTTTGTGGTTCCTCTTTCAGAATCAGGCTATGCCTAAAGAAGGTTTTATAGAAAGAATAATAACACACAAGACTCAATACTTTAAATGAACCATACAAAAATATTATGTAATATTTGCCATTATACAATTCTACACATATATATTATAGAGCTATTGTATCTCTGAATATGATTGATCAGAAGTCTGTGATTATATTTCTATAATGGGAGTTCTGATATTAATTCCACATGCAAATCTCAAGTTTATATCAATGTACAATAAATGATTATTTTCATGGCATCAGCAAATTCAATTCTCTGATGGATATCCACATAATATAACGGTAATAATGGAGTACTATACAGACAATTAAAGAGATTAATAAATAACATCTTTGAATCATTAATATTAATAAGTGTAAGGAGATGTTTATTTATAACATTTAATGGAAGGAGTCTTTTCATTAATGATGCCAATTGTGACACTATAAGATGAAGAAGAAGACTTAGTAACCTGCTAAAATTGGGAAGGAATCAATTTTAGGAGGGTAAAAATAACTCCAAGTTGTGTCAGGCTGTATCACACCAACCTGTCTTTAATTACTTTCCAAAAAAAGATGCCATGTTAAGTATTGTTCCTTAACACATATACGCATTTTGCTTGAATCGCAGCTTGTCGCAGTGACTTTCGACAGACCATCCCTTCAATTTCAGTCAGATATTCACCTTTCCCTCTGTCAGCTGCTGTATTATTACTGTAATATTACATGTCTCGATAAAACATTTGCTTTCCAGTAAAAAAACGGACGTTCACCTTTCTGTCCTGCAGCTACTGTACGCCAGCTGAACTTGTCACCCTGAAAGGTGATCATCTCATTCTCACTTCCTAGCTGAGGGCTGCAGGCTTTCTTCAGAACTTCGCCTGTATTTTGTGTCATCCATCTTCCCATAAATCCTGACATGTAACCCACTCCCAGCTAAAGAGAAACACCTGCACAACAGGGTTCTCTCAGCACCACGCTTTACTTCAGAAACGATGGTTAAATATAAGGGCTTTTCTCCAGACATTCACTTTCTGGATGACATCCAAAACATTGTTATATTCGACCACAGCACCTTTTTCCACTTTTGCTGGTGAATATTTAAGGGACTTCTTTTTTTTTTTTTAAACAAAACGTAACTGAGATGTAATGAACCTTTTTAAGTCAAGGATCACTTTCATGAAGGAAGAATTGTGGACAGATTTTAACATTTTTGTCAGCTGGACCCACAGAGCAACATTTACTGTACAAAGTTGTAACTCATTCTTATATATATATATATATTTTTTTTTTTTCATTTGGCTGATTCTTTTATTTAGTGTGATGTACAAGCACAATGATTGAAAGGATTTTTAAGGGATTGACCCCAGTTTAAATCCTGGGACTTGAAGTCATAAACTCTTAGTGAAACTAGCAAAGTATAATAGTATAAAAGTATAAAAAATAGTGCTATGGTCACATGCTGAAGTCTCAAGTCTATAAAGGTATATGTCATTTTTCAGTCTAAACAAAAAAGAACCCAAATGTCTGGGAACATAGTAAACACAAGCTGGACCAAGAAACAGCATTGATGACAATCATATATGACAAACATGAGAAAAGTAGTGCTTTATATAAGACTATGATTAATAGAGTTTGCGAATCAGGTGCACATACAATCACATGACATTGTGAATTTTGCTGATGTTAGTCATTTTCCTATAGCTTTCAGTCGGGCATTATGCAAATGGTCACAATGTTTAGGTCTGTGTAATTTTCTGTTACTGCTCAATTACTTTTCAGTAAATGATATCGAGTAGCATCCAGACCTTCAATCGCACAATATAAATGTGGACTGAAGGAGCTGGTTGCAATTTTTTTCCCGTTGCTGTCAAATGTAATGTTCTATATGCTAATCTAAATGCCTAAATCCGAGTGTGACAAATTGTGGTTACATCAAACTAACAGACAGTGACACTGGACTTTGCCTCTCGAGCTGGAACCCAAAAAACAAAAAGAAAAAAGATGTGTAATTGAATAGAATAATACTATTTTATACAGAATAACTGTTCAGAATGATATAGAATGGAAATCTAAAAATATCCTCTTTTTTAATTTTTAAATGAAATAGATATTAAAGTCGATCAACTGAAAATCTAAATGTATGAAAATGAGACCATTGTTTTTCCCACATTTGTGTCACTAAAACGTAAAGATTTGTGTCAGTTTGGAGGCATGGGATCAGTTTCTGTATTTGGTAAATTACTTAAAAACTAGGAAACATGACATATTAGGCAAAAGGGTTTATCATGATGACTCGCTCTTCATGGTTTTTCAGCATAATGATATTCTAGTGAGCTGAAAACACTGTAGATGTGCTTATTAGTCTTTTATACCGTACATTACCTTCATGATCTTATTTAGACATACTGCTTTTCCATTGGAGCGGTTTGTATACAGAACATGCCTGTTTAAAACCTTTCTTCTGAGTGGCACATTTTTATGTGAAATATGCCACATGCTGTAGGTATGCAGTAATAATCAGTATATAGGATGAAATAATGATTTGTAAGACTGGAGGCTTTGAACATTTTGAAAAGTTCTAACTGAACAATAAGCTCCTTAAAGTTTAGAAATTAGGGAGGAAGAAGAGGAGGAGGAGGAGGGGAAGGAGGAAAAGGGTATGAGATCAACACTGTTTGGCAATCATCAAGCCAGCTTCAGTATGGCCAGCATCTGCTTGGAGCATGGCTGAGACTTGTTTAAACAAATCCAGATTTAAAACGAGAGCCCAAGAACAGAGAGAAAGAGAGAGAGAGAAGGAGAAAGAGAGAGAGAGAAGGCTCTGATGATCTAGGCCTACACTCTTACCAAGGTTCACAAACAATAGAGTAAATAAAATCATCTCAGAAAGAAAAAGAGAAACATCGAACGTTCCCATCTTTCTCACACGGCAGCCCACGCCCTTTCAAACATCTCAGTGAGAGAGAGAGAAAACGACAGAGAGCTGACCCCTCTTTCACTCAGTTTCTCTGTTTGCCAGCCACTGCCAGATCTGTGCTCCACAAATGGAATCTCTCTGTAGTATGGCCACAATCCCACAATGCCCCACCACGGCTGCCCTGCGCAGTTCAGACCTCCGTGGGTGAGCTTTGTCAAAGCGTCTCTCTCTTTCCCTCCTGTTTGATGTGGTTTGATGGGAACATTTCCACAAGCACAGGATCTGCATCTGAGCCTCTGCCTGTTTTCCATTTAACAGGTGATGGCATATAAAATTCGGCGCTCTCGCTTTGATGTTGACTTTTACAGTAATTGTCTGATTGCTCAGTGTTTACCTGAAATGAGAAAACTGTAAAAAGTTAGCTTAGCTTGCTCAGTGAAGAGATACAAGAATCCCACAGCAGATGTGGAAAGTAACACATGCAATTACTTTCTTACTGTACTTAGTTACATTTTAATAACGTTTTTTTCTTCACTTTTGCTTTTTTCTAAAAAGAAAATCTACCTCCCACCCTACATTTTTCGGATGCTATAATGTTATTTATTTATTCATTTTTCTGTTTCGGACATCTTTAAACAATTGATAAAAAAAATTTAATTCTTAGCAGATGTGACAAAAACGAGCATAAATGCAAATTGATAGATTTAGGCACACGTTTGTACGTTTTACATTTTAGTTTGTCACGTACCTACCGTATCGGTTATACATTAGCCTACAAGCTATTTTTTTTCCATCATGCTTGCTTAAAAGAAAATATTATTTCTACTGCACTAATTCATCAGCGGTCATCTGTTGTTTCAACAAATGCTTTAAACAAATTTAGGAGGTTGAGGAGAATCTAAAAGCGCTGATTTCCTGAATGCTATAGTAATGAGTAAGACAAAACTTGAATGTAACCTTGTGACCAAAACCAAACGCCAGCCATCGTCCTGCTGCTGTGTCAAAACATAGCTTAAAAGGCATTATTAGCTGTATATGAGCTGTCTATGAAGCACGCCTTTTAGGTTGCATATACTCCTTTAATAAAAAAACACAAAATGTAATAAAACCTTAACTAAAATACAAAACACAAATTCATAAATTATACAAAAATAAAAAGAATCCTGTTCTTTTCTGCTTTCGTAAACTGCCTGATTCATCCTGATGTCCTGCTTTTAGATGAAGTTCTTTCTCTGCTGTCGAGCTCTTCACATTAACAGCCCATAGATCCATGATGTTACTGTGGAGGGTTAAAGTAGCCATGAGGAAGGATTTAGACTGTAATTCACTTACAATTTGCTACAAAAGCTTAGGGTTACAATTGCCATGAACTGTTTCGGACTCCAAAAAGACTCCAAAAAGTGTCCAACAGTGAATTGACATTCAATGTTATGAAGATGAGGATGGGTTCCTGTTTAAGTCTGGTTTTGCTCAAGGTTTCTTACTTATACCATCTCAGGGAGTTTTTTCCTTGTCCACTATCACCAATGGTTAGTTCATTATGAATACATGTATATGTTATAATTTAAATTGAAATTGTTTATTAAAATTTTGGGACAATGTCCTGTGTTAAAAATGCTACAGTATATACAATACTATATACAGTACAGACCAAAAGTTTGGACACACCTTCTCATTCAAAGAGTCTTCTTTATTTTCATGACTATGAAAATTGTAGATTCACACTGAAGGCATCAAAACTATGAATTAACACACGTGGAATTATATATGGAATTATATACATAAAAAAGTGTGAAACAACTGAAAAATTTAATATTCTAGATTCTTCAAAGTAGCCACCTTTTGCTTTGATTACTGCTTTGCACACTCTTGGCATTCTCTTGATGAGCTTCAAGAGGTAGTCACCTGAAATGGTATTCCAACAGTCTTGAAGGAGTTCCCCGAGAGATGCTTGGCACTTGTTGGCCCTTTTGCCTTTACTCTGCGGTCCAGCTCACCCCTAAACCATCTCGATTGGGTTCAGGTCCAGTGACTGTGGAGGCCAGGTCATCTGGCGCAGCACCCCATCACTCTCCTTCTTGGTCAAATAGCCCTTGATGCCTTCAGTGTGACTCTACAATTTTCATAGTCATGAAAATAAAGAAAACTCTTTGAATGAGAAGGTGTGTCCAAACTTTTGGTCTGTACTGTGTATATATATATATATATATATATATATATATATATATATATATATATATATATATATATATATATATATATATATGAATATAATGGAACTAAATTTCATAAAAGCACGTTATTTACCACTGTTTCTTTATATTGACTTCAGAAGGACTACAACCACCTCATGGCACCTCATCACAAACAAACACAATAAACATAATTATTTCTTACTTATCCTTATTACTAACTAAAATAAGCACTTATTCAAGCCATTTACAGTAGTTACAAAATAAATCTTGGATGCTGCGCTTTTGCAAAACACAGAATCACAGACTCTTTCACACTACATGACTTTAATCATTTGTGTTAAGTTCTTGGACAGAGAAGCAGCAGCACACACTACACAATCACTCACAGATGAGGCTCACACACTAAATGATCTGTGACCTGGAGAGATCATTAAAGGTGCTTGCCTCCTCCCCAAATTTTGCTTTCTCAACAAGCAGTTTCAGTCTTTTTTGTACTTATTTTGTACAGAAAGAAGAAAAACAGAAATGTGTGGATGGAATATCATTTGGGCAGATTGTCTGTTTTGCAAAGAGAACTGGAGCTTCATTTTAAGCTTCATTTTTTAGCGGTTCCCTCTAACCCTATCTATCTATCTATCTATCTATCTATCTATCTATCTATCTATCTATCTATCTATCTATCTATCTATCTATCTATCTATCTATCTATCTATCTATCTATCTATCTAAAACAAATACTATGTACAGTACAAATACATATATAATAACTATAAGTTTTGATTAAACAACTGTGAATGTTTGTGTGGCCTATCCCATAAATGTCTGATAATCTCTTCTCTGGTCATTAACAGAAAAAATGAACTGTTTGTGTCAGCACTCAAATTGTTGACGAGCTCAGACAGTGATGAGTCTCTTAGTAGATCAAAGGTCTGGACATGCTGGAGGGCAAAGAGGAAACGCAGCTCAAAAATTTGTCTGCAACATTCCATGGGCTCCTGTCTGAGCGGCGAATCTAAATTTATCACCATCAAACGAAGGCTACTATGTGGCATCGCTCGGTTTAAGAGCCTAAATAGATAAAGACACTGTCAATTTTGGTCAAGTGTGTGCATGAGCATGTGTAAGTATTTTGATTTGTTACACTGCAAGCATGTCAGCACAATCTCAAGCATTTCAGAGGAGAAAGGAGAACGCAAAATGATGGAGGCAGAACGTAAGTGATCCTCAACATTCTCTAGAATTCTTAATAACAAGGGAACATCTTCCATATGAGACTATTAATGTTTTGCTCTGATGTCTGAATTTCTGTAATTATATTATGATATACACCTGAGTTAAGCATGCAGGAACCTGCAGTAAGCTTTCCCTCTCTGTGTGTGGGTGTGTGTGTGTGTGTGTGTGTGTGTGTGTGTGTGTTAACAGCAACATGCCAGTCAACAAAGATACCTTCAAAAGATGTTATCGTTTTGGGGAATTCTGCTGTTGAGGTTTATTGTAATGTGCACTGTACATTTTTCTTGAATGGGGCTTCAAGCAACATAAAGAGGTCTATACATAATAATCATAAAAAAGAAAAAACGAAAAAAATTATCCACTTTTGAAGGAGAAAGATGTTTTATATTTGTCATATGTGAAATTCTTTCTTTGCATTTCCCAGCAATGTTATTAAACTGGGGTTAGAGCACAGGATCAGACATTATACAGCACCCCTG